>NC_043703.1:24732155-24743370 GCF_006229205.1 Suricata suricatta | reverse complement strand
TTTTTAATCTCCACATTTTTTGAGGTTTTCCAGACTTTTTCTTGTAGTTAATTTCAAGTTTCATAGCATTGTGATCTGAAAGTGTGCATGGTATGATCTCTATTTGTTTATACTTATAGAGGGCTGCTTTATGTCCCAGTATGCGGTCTATCTTGGAGAATGTGCCATGTGCACTCGAAAAGAAGGTGAATTCCTATCTTTAGGATGCAGAGTTCTAAATATATCTATCAGTTCCATCTGTTCCAATGTGTCGTTCAGGTCCATTGTTTCCTTAGTGATTTTCTGTCTGGTTGATTTATCCATTGCTGTCAATGGAGTATTAAAGTCCCCTGCAATTAGCACATTTTTATCAATAAGATTGTTTCTTTCTGTGATTGTTTTATGTATTTGGGTGCTCCCGAACTTGGCGCATAGATATTTATAATTGTTAGCTCTTCCTGATGGAGAGATCCTGTAATTATTATATAATGTCCTTCTTCATCTCTTGTTACTGCCTTTGCTTTAAAGTCCAGTTTGTCTGATATTAGTATGGCTACTCCAGCTTTCTTTTGGCTTCCAGTTGCCTGATAGATATTTCTCCATCCCTTTACTTTCAACCTGAAGGTGTCTTCTGGTCGAAAATGCATCTCCTGTAGACAGCAAATAGATGGGTTTTGTTTTTTTATCCATTCTGCTACCCTGTAATACTACACTGTATGCTAACTAACTTGAATTTAAATGAAAAGTTTTTTTAAAAACCACAGAGCTAACATCATACTTGATGGTATAAAACAAAGTTTTTCCTGTGACTTTCAGAACAAGGTAAAAAAGACTATCTTAACACCTCTGTCAAGATAATACTGGAAGTCCTAGACAAAGAAATTAGGTAAGAAAAAAATAAAAACATCCAAATTGGAAAGGAAGAATTGAAATTATCTCTCTTTTGAATTTGAACATGATTCTTTATGTAGAAAATACTAAAGACTACACACACACACACACACACACACACACATACACACACACAGACATCCAAACTTTTAGAACTATTCATCAAAATCAGTAAAGTTGCACGATGCAAAATCAACATACAATATTCAGTGGCATTTCTATACAATAACAACAAATTTTCCAAAAACGAAATCAAGAGAACAGTCCCATTTACATTAGCTTCAAAAAGAATAAAATACTTATGAGCAACTTAACCAAGAAATTGAAAGTTTTGTACACTAAAAACTATAAGTCATAGATGAAAGAAATTAAAGAAGATACAAATAAATGGAAAGACGTCCCATGTACATGGAATGGAAGAATTAATATTGCTAAAGTGTCCATACTACTCAAAGTGATCTACATATTTAATGCAAACCTATCTTTCAGTGTGATACAGTGAAAAGAAAAAAAATACCCTCTAATATTCACATGAAACTACCAAATGCACCAAATAGCCAAAGTAATACTGTGAAGGAAAAACAAAGCTCAAAATCACATTTCTCTTTCTTCCTTTCTCCCTTCCTTCCTTCCTTCCTTCCTTCCTTCCCTTTTCTCTTTCTTTTGAATAGATTACTATAATTAAAACATTTTTTTTCTTCCAAGATTTTATTTAAATTCAGATTCGGTAACATATAGCATATAATGTAATATTGGTTTCAGAATAGAATTCAGTGATTCATCACTTACATATAACACCCAATGTTCACAAAGAGTGCCTTCATTAATGCCGATCACCCATTTAGCCCATACCCCTCCCCATCTCCCTTCCAACAACCCTTAGGTTGTTCTCTGCAGTTAAGTATCTCTTATAGCTTGCCATCCTCTCTTTTTTCCCCCTCTTCCCCTATGTTCATCTATTTTGTTTCTTAAATTCCACATATGAATGAAATCATATACTTGCCTTTTTCTGACTTATTTTGCATAGATTTCTGATTTGAGACTAAGCTACAAAGCTATAGTAATCAAAACAAAAAGGTACTTGCATAAACATGGCTTTTCCCAATGTTTTTTCTATTGAGGTACCAGTGAGGTAGAATGAAAAATACAGAAATAAATCCACACATATACAGGTAACTAGTCTTCAGCAAAGATACCAGTAATATTTAATGGTGAAAGGATAGTCTCTTCCATAAATGGATATCCACATGCAAAAGAATGAAATTGGACCAGGATGCCCTGGTGGCTCAGTTGGTTAAGCATCTAACTCTTCATTTTGGCTCAGGTCCTGATCTCACATTTCCTGAGTTCAAGCCCTTCATTGAGCTGTAAGCGTGGAGCCTACTTGGGATTCGCTCTCTCTCTCTCTCTCTCCCTCTCTCTCTGCCCCTCTCCTGCTTGTGCACACGCTCTCTCACTATCTTCCTTTCTCTCTGTCTCAAAATAAAGAAACTTAAAAAGAAGAATGAAATTGAACCATTATTTTAAATCATACACAATAATAAACTCAAATGGATTAATGACTTAAATATAAGACCTGAAAACATAAAAATCATAGAAAAAACATTGGGAAAAGCCTTTTTGATACTTGGCAATAACTTATTGGATATGACACTGAAAGACAGAGAACAAAAGCAAAAATAAGTGTAATAGTATAAAACCAAAAAACTCAAGAGCTATTATGTCTTAATACTGTTCTATTAAAGAAGTGATAGAAAAAAATTCCTAAGATGTTATTTATATTGCCAAATTTTAAAAGTATTTCATATCAGCCTCTATTAATATATCTAAGTGCAAAGGAACTAGAAATCTTATTCTAAATTTTTACAATATCATGTTAATATACTCACAAAGAAAATAAGAATATAATTCTACAATATTAAAAAGTAGAAAATAGAAATAAAGGTAATGTGATAGAGTGAAAAGACAAAAATGTTGTTCTAACAGCACAGTTTCCAATCATTATTTCAAATAATACCTCCATCATTATTTCTAACAATGTGTTCCTGGGTATACCTCCATATCTTTTTCACTTACATGTCCTTAGGAAATGTTTTTCTCATGTATATTAAGATTATTTCAGGGTTTTGTAACAACAGACCCAATTATACTGATTAAAGTACAAGCAAATAAAACATGAAGGGGATTTGGTTTTCATGCTTAAAAAGTCCAGTGAGTACTCACATTAGGGAAGGCTGTCTGCTACCTAACAAATCTAACCAAGAACCTGGTTGGGAACAGTCTCAGTTTCCCAGTTGATAAAAGAAAAGAATAACAGAATCTGCCTTATGAAATCATTGTGAGGTCTAAATGAGGTTTAAGTAAGTAAGGTTTTATGGAGATTATCAGGAATATAAAAGTTTTCTGTACTTTCTTATTAAGTATTGGCTGCAATATATGACTTTGTACTTTTCATTTATCTAAACAAACTTGCCAACAATGTCATTTGATGTAGCATCTTAACATGAAGTACTTTAGAATACATTTAATGAACTAGGCATCCACAGTAAAAACTGTGACACATTGCTGATTGAAATAGTAAAAGATTTAAGTAAATGAAGAGAGAGAGATGTCATTCATATTGATGAATTTGAGAACAAAATATTGTTTAAATGATAATGTTCCTGAAATTTATTTATAGATTTAACTAAACCAAAAATCTATCAGACATTTTTGTAGTAATTACAAAACTGAGTATGACATGTATGACCAACAAAATATTTACAGAAAAGAAAGCTGAAAGTTGTACACTGATTTCAAGACATAGTTGAAATCTAAACTAATCAAATCACTGTGCCATTTGCATGAAGTAGAAACATGGAACAGCATAGGGAGAACATAAATTGATGCACATACAGATGATATATTTATTTTTGAAAACCATCACCTGCAAATCTATGAGAAAGATTAATCTTAAGAAAAAATATATATTAAAAAATTGTAACCGTAGCTTATACTATATGCAAAAAAAAAAGTATTTCTAAATGGGTCATAGGCCTAGTATAAAAGCAGAAGTTACATTTCTAGAAGAAAAGAAAAGAGAAAATATTTGTTACCTTGGGGTGATCTAAAGTTTTTTAGATAGGACACAATAAGCACCTACCAAAAAGGAAATGATATATCTTATTTAATTGACATTACAACATTCTGCTTTTCAAAGTCTTTATTCATAAATAGAGATGAACCACAGGATGGAAGAAAACATGCATACTTAAATATCTCACAAACTTGTAATATCCAGACTGTAGTAAGAATGTAAAACTCACATGAATAGAACACAATTAAAAGAATACATATATCACAAAAAGAAGGAAAACAAGGGGACAATAAGTTTATGGAAAGATTATCAACATTATTAGTCATCAAAGACATGCAACAGAAAATTCTAAGTATATACAGTACATCACATCCACCATTAGAATGACTAAAATTTTTAAACTGTTAATACCAAATTGGCCAAAAATCTTGAGCAGGAGGAACTCTCCTACATTCCCTGTGGATGTATAAATTCATACAACCACTTAAGGAAAATAGATTTCTGTTTTGTTACAAAATTAAATGTACTTAACATATTGCCGGAGCCACTCAAACTGCCCGCAGTTTGAAGAACTGACGACACCGAGATTCGTTGCAGAGGCTTTTATTGGCCACTTCTTTCTTTCTTCTTCTTCCCCCTCCCCGCTGCTTGCTCCCCCATATATCCCTGCCGCCCAGGCTGCGCGGCAGCTAATGATAGGCTGGCAGAGGCAGGGCTGACCCATTCCATGGCCTCCCATTGGTCGCTCACTCATCGCGGTATCTGGCCGGGGGCGGGAGCACTAGAGGCCTGCAGGCCGTACCTTGCCATGTGCTCGGGCAGGGTGCCAAGGCGCCATCTTGCATCTGCCTCCTACAACATATAACCCAGCAAATCCAATTGATATTTTGCCCAATCTATGTCAATAAAAAGATATATGTAAATATTCATAGTGGTTTTATTCATAACATCCAGAACACAAATAGCCAAAATACATTTAAATAAACATATTTGATATAATCATATAGTGAAATACTAGTTAACAATAAAATGAATGAGATCTTTCCACTTCCAACAACACAGATAAATATGAAACAAACTTAGTCAGTGAAAGAAGCCAGCTAGACACAAAAGGGAATATACTGTATTATTCAGTTCATTTAAAGTTCTGCAATAGACAAACCTATTCTATAGATATACAAATCATATTAGCAGTTTCCAGGATAGTGCGGGTGAAGGATTTGTGAATAAAGGAAATCCAGGGAAATTTCTGAGATTATGAATAAATGTAGTGTTGGTTATTTATGGTATACTTTGTGAAAAATCAATGAAGTATGTGCTAAAAGTTTTATCACATGAAATTTACAGCTCGAAAAGATAACTAAAATATCATGGTCTAACGAGAAAAGGCAATTGAAAGTGTCAATAATTTCATATTCATTAACCATAAAAATAAACTTGAAAAAAACTGGCATTTTTATTAAAAATATTTATAAAAGAACAACTTACCAAATAATACCCTTCAGAAAAATAGCAAACCTTATTAGAACAAATTCGGCTAAGAAAATGATTAATATATGTGCATGTGTTCTAAGAACCATTTTGTACTCCATGTAAAAGAAGATGTGTTGTTGATGTTCTTAAATAATGTATATATTTTTGAAATAATTATGTTTATGCAAAAAGGATGATTTATATGTTCATCAATATAATCAAACTGTTTTAGTCTAATGTAATTTCAATTACTTTAGCAGTTTTTGTCACTTTAAAAGTTCTCAGACTTCTACAGTAAACAAAGCTATCATTCTTCTCTGAGTAGATAACACTAAATCATAGTCTACAGTGTCTTTCCCTTTCTGCAAACCAGCCCTCTCTTCACAATAGTGGGTATATAACACCAAAACCCTCATATTTAGTCAGATGCTTGAACAAACTCAAATTTCTCTTAATATTTTGAATCGCCACTAATCAATCTCCAAAAACATTCGTGTTTGTGTTTCTTTATATTACATATACTATCATAGAGCAAAAAGCAACATCATCTGTAATTTGGATATTTTAGAAAAAGATATTTTTTTTAATTTGTATATTTTAAATTTGGTCTTTATAAGTCTACTTGATCCCAGCCACACATTATCATTGTTTTTAAACTTTTGTTTTTCATTACTCTAAGAATGATATCTAATCCTACTTCCATGGCAGATAAAATATTTATTATAATTATTTAGATGTTTGGCAATAGTGCAGACATTCTGGGACACTGAGCCTCTTAGTAGTTATGTGATTTTAAGAAAGCTTTTGAACTACTTGTTTGAGTTAGGAATGTGAAAACTATTGCTAAGAGTAATTTTGGTAGAAAGGTTGGGATAAGACCCGTGGCAGTCTATCGATTGATTTAATATGTACATATACCCAATATATTATATGCTGAATATCACTGGAAATGCAACACGAATAAACTAAAGATAAAATACAAGTGACTAAGTAGCCCACTAAAAGAATGAACAAAAATAGTGACTTTGTTTTAGAGATCTACTAGTATTGAGGCTTTATATATAAAAATCACATGGTACCCCAAAAGTTGATATATTTGTATTTGTATTAATTGTGATGCCTTTATCAATGTATAACACATTATTATTTGTTGTTGTTTTTGTTGTCATTTTAGTTTACTTATTTTTGAGAAAGAGACAAAGAGAGTGAGAGGGAAGGGGCAGATAAAGGGAGAGAGAATCCCGAGCAGGCCCTGTGCTCTCAGAACGGAGCCAGATGCAGGGCTCAAACTCACAAACCGTGAGATCATCACCTGAGCCAAAACTAAGAGTCAGATGCTTAATCAACTGAGCCACCAGGTGCCCCACATTATTTCTTCTTTATTTAAGTTTTAAGAAAACTATCTCTAGGAAAATTCGTGCCATACCTGCAAATATCAATTAAAAGTTAATACTCTTACATTTCATATCTCAATTAAATTACTGTTTTTACTTACAAGTCTTCCATTAGGTCCACAAAAGCTTTGTTTTTTTGTTTGTTTTTTCTTTCCTAATATAGGAGACATAGCATAGAAATGAAATTTAGGTCAGGCACTAAATATACAAGCTGAACACTAGATTAACATTAAATTAATGATTGAAAGCCAATGATTTTCTTGTTATTATAATTATTTTCTCTATTAGCAATATTTTTTCCTGGAATATGGGATTTTGAGAATTTAAAATATTTCTGTAAAGTGCAGCACTATAATTGTTAGCCTGAGTGACTATTTGAGATTTTTTATATATAATTATTTGTCAAGCTATTGTAAATAATATTTCCTATTTTGTATCCACAGTAACCCTAGAGATCTTGAAAGATCCATATTCATTTAATAAAAAACAAGCGTATTGCCAGACTCTTGGAGCTATACATGTGCTATTTTAATAGGACATTAATAGCTTATTTATCTTCTTCATGATAAGTTAAGTTAAATTAAATAGATAAAGATACGAAATCCAAATCAAAGAGCTTTATAAGAAAGAATTTATATTCTGTGTCAGGATAGACACAGAAAATTTTACATGCTGTTATTCTCCAACTCTTTATAATTCCAATGAGAAACTGGTGCTGAGTTCAATACCTTGAAATATAGTATTTCTAAACATATAAATGCACCAAAAGCAAAGGAAAAATCCAGCAATCTCACATAAAGACCACTAGATGTTATCTTCTTAAGTATAATATCAGAAAAATAGTTCTCAGAATTAAGTATTGCCTGATAGCAAAGACATGATTTCAAGCAGCAACTACACTGGAGTAGAAAACAAGACCAAAGATTTTACAGCTGTAATTATGGTTTTGAAATTTATTTTCTGTGTGAGGTTTTTTTTTTTTTTGAGGCTTTGAAAGAACCATATCCAGTTTAATTTAGCATTCAAGTAGGCCAAAATCTTGGGCGAGATGACAGAACTTTAAAGCACATAAAAAATAAGACTAATTCTACTGTCTATGTGTACTTTAATGAGAGAAACATTTTTAGAAAAACTAGATAGAATTCATCAGTGACTACTCAAGATAAATTCACATTCTAACATTCTACCTTTCTTATCTTTTAATACATTTTCACAATTTATTGGTAAATAAAATAGAGGAATGCAAGCAGTAAAGACTTTTCTTGTCATTCCTAAGGTTAATAAAACTATATGTAGGAATAGAAACACTTAAAAAAGGACACTTAAGAAAGCCCCATTGAAACAGTGCCTGTCTCATGGGAGGAGAGGTTGGCATTTATAAGAATTAAAATACTCAATAAATGAGCAATTATTGAGGATAGTAAATCCTCAATGTGATAGGCGCCTTTCTCGGTACGTAGGCATCCCACTTGTGTTGCCTGGTCATTCCTTAAAATTCTATGAACCAGGCACTATTTTATCCTCATTTTATGAAAACATAGAGAAGTTGTTTAAACTGTCTCTTATTACCATGGCTAATACACATGGGAGCTAAACTATCCACCTCAATGTACTACAAGATACATGTATTAATAAGAGGGAAAATTCGCATGACTCGTCACATTGATGGGGTATTTTAATTTTTTAATCCATTGGAACTAAGAAGGAAAGAACCCAATGAACACATACATTTCCCCACAAATAATCATTCAGCATAGAATCAATTCTGATATGAAAATGGGATCTTTTTGGCTATTTACTGAATATGAGTTATTAAAATGTAGCCTTGAAAAGTTTTCTGTAATATTATATTGAGTACTTATAATAAATGAGGACAAAAATCTGTGTAGCGGTACACCATTCCAAAAACTGTTAAAAATAAAAAAAAAAAGCTATAACAACTGCATTCTAAAACTTGTGACCCAAGGTTCCCACAGATCTAAAATAAAGATTATTAAAAAGGGCATCTGGGTGGCTCAGTCAGTTAAGTGTCAGCCTTTATCTTAGTTCATGATCTCATGGTTTGTGAGTTCGAGCCCTGCAACAGGTTCTCTGCTATCAGCACGGAGCCCGCCTCCGATCTCCTGCCTCTTTCTTTCTCTGTCCCTCCTCCACTTGTTCTCACTCTTTCTCTCTCTCTTTTTCTCTCAAAATAAATAAACTTTAAAAAATAATAAAATGAAGATTACTTAAAAAAGGGGATATGCCTGGGTGTCTCATTTCATTGAGTGTCCTACTCTTGATTTCAGCTCAGGTCATGATCTCATGGTTTCTGAGATGAAGTCCTGCCTCAGGCTCTGCACTGACATCATGGAGCCTGCTTGGGATTGTCTCTCTGCTTCTTCCTTACTCTCCCCCCCCCTCTCTCTCTCTCTCTCTCTCTCTCAAAGTAAATAAGTAAACTTTAAAAATAAATGAGTGAATGGATAAAGAAAGAAAGAAAGAAAGAAAAAAAGAAAGAAAGAAAGAAAAAGAAAGAGAGAGAGAGAAAATGAGGATTACAGAAAGAAGTTGATGTTTGAGTTAAATTAGGATGTCAACAGTTGCTGAATAAATATATTTTCTATTTTTCTGTCTCTGTCTCTCTCCTGCTTTCTTCTTCTCTTCCTGGAACATACACTATTAATTTATATTCTGTATTTTACTATTTTTTTGTCTTTCTTCAGATTACAGCATGCATTCTTACTTATCAAGGTTTAATGTCACTTGATACTTTTACATGCTTCTTAAAAATTGAAAGAAATTAAAATACATAAAATTTATTCATCCCTCCAGGTTTATCTAACTTTGACCTATATTTAATCCCACACTATTTTGTTTTACACAGTAATTTCTAATTAGATTTATTCTTTTCAATGTTTTCATTCCTCTAAGCATCTCCAAGTTTCTATATTATATGGTTTTAGGTCTGCAAAATCACCTCAGTAGAAAACAGGCTTGCTACACAAATTCTCATATATCATACTTACTTGACAATGTCTTTATCTTGTCTCATTTTGAATATTTTTTCTTACTAGAGAATGTAAAGTTGGAATTATTTTCATGTAGGATTATGAATATACTATTTTGTTGATTTCTAGCAACCATTGTTTTTGAAGAATTTTGAAAGTAAAGTAAATTTAAAGTATTTCTCTGGATTCCTTAAGATTTTCCCATCTCTGCTTTCTAGCAATTTTACTATGATGTGTCTGGATAGGTGTTTTATTTTGCATTTTGTCACTCAGTATTTATATGATTCTTCGAATTTGTAGATGTATGTCTTCATCACTTCAGGAATATTATTAGCTATCTCTTCAGATATTCTGCCTTATCCTCACCTCTCTTTCTGGCAGTTCAGTAGCTAATTTCAGTACTATGTGGCTCCTTAAGGAGTTTATTTAGTAAAATGCATCTTATAGTTCACTTGTGCTGCCATAGGATTCTGGACCAAAGAATAATATGGGGTCTTATTCATGACTTGTTTGTGTTTAAATTAGTTATGAAGTTACCATTTCCTATGAGTATATTTTAGAAAAAAAATACCCCCAGCAGTTACTTTTCTACCAAGCTAAAGTAACAAGGAGATAATGAAAAGAGAATGATAAAAATGCAAATATGGTCAATGAAATAATAGATATTTTGTACACTGGAAATAATTCAGAAAAAATAGACATGTATTTTTCAGGGAAAAAAAAAGGCAGGCTATGCCCATTTCTCACTAAGCTATGTTTTACTTCATTTTTCATGAAACTAACAATCTGAAAACAATCAGGCATTCATTTGCATTTGTATTTATAAAGGGGAAATATTTGCAAATTCAGACACTTACTTAAGCACAGGTTTGCAAAATCATTGTGCCAGGGGTTAACCATAATTTTTATATCTTTCACATTTCATTTCAACTGCTTTCGTAAGTCTTGGGCGAAACATAGGAGGTAAACTTTAAATGGTGCCTTGTGTTCTTTTGGCTATCAAAATAAATTATAATAGCAAGTGGCAAGCCAACTTCTACCCTCCTGGTAAAGAGAAAATCACTCTATTGCATATATCTGTCCTCACAACAGAGTATCTCTCTGTGTAAACAAGGAGAGTTTGTTACTTATCACAGTATTTATGGTGTTTATCCAGTTTTTCTTTCAGTTATACAAGCAACAAAAACCAGGTCATAAGAGGAGGGAATAGCAATTTATCTACTATCGTTCATCATGTCTCTATAATTCTCTCCTATTCTCTCTCTAGTTGTTTAATTCAGAAACAATTTGTTATTTTTAATATTTTTTATTGGGGGGAAACTGAAACACTTATTGCATCACTACCTATTTCCTTATTTTCTCAGTTAACAAAATACATGAGGTATCTGCCCATTAAATGATATCCTAATAGA
>NC_043703.1:24683679-24732055 GCF_006229205.1 Suricata suricatta | reverse complement strand
AGGGAGGGAGGGAGAGAGAGAGAGAGAGAGAGAGGGAGAGAGAGAGAGGGAGAGAGAGAGAGAGAGAGAGAGAGAGAGGGAGGGAGGGAGGGAGGGAGAGAGAGAGAGAGGGAGAGAGAGGGAGGGAGGGAGAGAGAGAGAGAGAGGGAGGGAGGGAGGGAGGGAGGGAGAGAGAGAGAGAGAGAGAAACAACAAGTGTTGGCAAGAATGTGAAGAAACTGGAGGCCCCCGCACTGCACTGCTGGTGGCAATGTAAACTGGTACAGCCACTTGGAAAGCAGTATGAAGATGCCCCCAAAATTAAAAAAAGGAAATTGTCATATGATCCAGTAATTCTATATGTAGGTATATATGCAAAGGAACTGAAGTCAGATTCTCGAAGGGTTATCTGCACCCCCATGTTTATTGCAGTATTATTCACAATAGCCAAGACATGGAAATAACCTAAGAATGCATCAACAGATGAATGTATAAAGAGGATATGAAGTATATTTTATTTCAAAAATATTATTTAGCCATAAAAAAGAAGGAAATCCTGCCGGTTGCAACAAATGGATGGACCTGGAGAGTATTATGCTAAGTGAAATAGTCAGACAGAAAAAGGCAAATACTATTTAATATCAAAAAATTCCAAACTCATAGAAACAGAATTGGTGGTTGCTAGAGGTGGGTGGTGGGAGGGAATGCATGAAGGTTGTCAAAAGGCACAAACTTCCAGTTACAAGATTAATAAGTTCTTAGGATGTGATGCACAACATGGTGACTATCGTTAATAATACTGTGTTGTGTATTTGAAGGTTGCTAAGAGAGTCAATCTTAAGCGTTCATTCAAATCATAAGAAAAAAATAACTATATGAAGTGATAAATGTACACTAAACTTATTGTGGTGATCACTTTGCTATATATACATATAGCAAATCATATATTGTACAGCTTAAACTAACACTTACAGCTAATGTTATCTGTTAATTTTATCTCAGTCATGCTGAAAAGAAAGAAAATGTGATATGTACATGCAATGAAATATTATTCAGCCTTAAAAAAAAAAAGATCTTGCCCTATGCAATGACGTCATTAACATAGAGGACATTATACTAGGTGAAATAAGCCAGTCACAAATATCACGTGATTTCACTTTTGTAAGGTTCTAAAATAGTAAAACTCACAGAAACAGAGAATACAGTGGTGGTTCACAGGGGCTGGGGAGGGAGAGAAGGGGAACTGCTGTTCAGTCTATTTTTTGAAAGTGAATAAAGATGGGTAGTTCTTTTTTTAGGAGAAAGACATTTATTATTTTGCTGTATAACGTATTAATGAATATACTTGATTGGATTTTCTCAAACAGCAAATGAGACACAAAATAACATATTTTTGATCCTGAAAAATCTCAGTATCTTCTGTCTTTTGGAGAACCCAAGTTCCTATGATGTCTATGACACTGTCTATGAGGATACCAACAGTGCCTAGTAGTAAAGAGCATTTTGTTAAGTTGTTCTGTCATGGGTCCTTGCTCAATGTCTTCCTTGTTTTTTTTTTTTTTCTTCTAAATTGGTTTGCAACACTTAATTGTGTGTTTCGTCATTATTATGCACAGGATCTGTCCAAGGGATAAGTTTTGTGTGTTTATATGAAAGGTCCACCGACAGGAGGTAACTTACTCTTATTATTACTAACATACTGTTCTCCTACCTTCAGATGTCAAAGCAAGCTCTGTGGGGAGTAAGTTTAGGACATCCCTGAGCTTGCACAGATGGGTTAACAATGCATAAAGAATTAGCCATAGGATGAAGACACCCAAGTTTGGGTAAATGAGATATGTAAAACAGATAAGGTAAACAGAGCAAAGGCCCCCAGTATAGGACAAAGGTATAGGAATAGGAGATCTCACAATGAAAACATGCAAGATTAAGTACACAAGATGATGCATTCAGAATGGCAGGGCCCTCCAATTTAGTACAATAGCAGAAAGCTGCTTTCCCAGGAAGGAAGGACAGAAACAGGAAAACAGGATTTTAGACCTCAGCAGGGCGAAGTTGCCCAGAGCGGAGCTAATTAGCAAAAAAAGGTGCCTTGTAGACCCTGAGGTACCAAGTTCTGTCTTTCTTGTCCCTTGAACAAGTTTAAACAGAGGTGGCCCCCTTGACTGCTGTAAACAACCTTCCACCCAGGGTCAGGATTCTGTTTTGTGTGAATCCAAACCCCTAACACTGCATAATTTCAAAACCCCTCCTCCTCTCACCCAAGAGTTAATGGTCACGGTTTCATTATCTCTCTGTGCACGTCCATCAGGCTTGTAAGCCTTCTGATCCTAATAAAAACAGAACAAGGACCCTTAGTCCTGGACATTAGTCTGTCTCCCATTGCACACCTCTATCTGCCCCCTTGCTGGACAAGAGAGAACTCCAGACCCAGAGTCTATGGCAAAACTCTACTTTGCAATTATAATCATCTGGAAGAGAACTATGTGTAGATTCATGACAAACACAATATAAAGTTCCCCTTTGAATTGGAAATAAATATTTCCGGATAGTTCTGCTTGGTATTGCCCATTTTGTTACCATTGCTAATGCCATAGTGAATCAAGATGCTTATCAGGTAGTGTGAAAGAGGTGATGTGAAGAGAAACTGCTTTTAAAATCTGCCTCTAGGCATACCTATTTCCATGCCTTGACAGCCACTCACCTCAGTCAAGATGGATAGTTCTTGATGAGTAATAGGTGTGGTGAACACCAAAGAAGCAAAACACTTCACTTGACTAAGTCAGAACTAAGGTGAGGCACAATTTTACCATTTAGGGTTTAGAATTTTGAAGAGAGAATGTTATTATTAAAAACTTATGCGAATAATTTGTATCTAGAATATTCATGAAAATATGAAGGAAAACTTTTTGGGGCTATTAAGCTAAGCATTGTCAGTAGTTATTTTTAATAGCTTAAAAATAATGAGATTTGTGCTAATCAAAATATTTCATCTTGTATTTTGCATATTCCTTCCAGAATTCTTTTGAAAGGATCCATGGAAATATTTTTCTGACCATTTACTATATAATTTTTCAAATAATTTATGAAATAAAATAAAATAATTTCCTTACATTAATATGGTAATTTGTATAGCTTTGGTAGCTGAAAAGGTAATTCAGGAAACAGACTCTGAGAAAGATAATATTGAGTCAGAGAACTGAAATAGTTTTCTTTATTTCTACTTTTTTATAATTAACATAATTTTATTATACAATATAAATATTTGATCAACTTCATTTCTCTATGTGCCCAAGAGTTTTCTCTATTCTAAGTAATAGTGTTGAAGCCCTATCTATAATTTCAGACTATCTTCTAGCCTCAGCCATGGTTTCAAATATTCTCTTATTTGAGAATAAGCCCAATTAAAATCTTGACCGCAAACTCTGAGATGCACCAGAGTTACTCAGATAAACAGCTTGTCAATTCCTGGCCCAGGAAAAACAAACAAATAAGTAAATAAGTCTGTTATATAATTTGGTATGCAGCAGTAAATAACTAAGATACTCTAATGTAGAATATGTTTTTGGTATGTTTGTTGCGGGGTGATTACGAAAAGACCACCAATGCCGATTAGAAGCGAGGCATAATTGTATTCACGGCCACATGCTTTTATTATAGCTGGGCCAAACCTGATCTCCCTGGTGTTAAGGAGCAGAGAATTGCCCCTAACAAAGGCAGCAGTGAGATTATATGGGCAGACATGTCATCATTTAGTTAACCAATTGCAATTCACAGCATTTCTTGGTAGCCAATTACATTGTAATACACAGACGTTAGTTTTGGTGGGAACCTATCATTTTAAGGTTCTTTGTCCTCCCTTTAGAATGACCAATCATAGTTAGACCCCTAAGATACCGCAAGAGACAGTGACCAGGTGACTTTCACCTGTGGACTTTGCTTCAACCAGGTCTTAGTAGAGGGGTGAGGTTACTTAACAGAATCTTGAAAAACAAGCTAAACTTCAGGTTACAATATTCCTTATCTAGTTACATTCTTAGGGTCTCTCCAGATTGCCCAGTCTTTAATTATTCACCAGAATGGGAGTTTAAACCGAACTTATATACAATAAACTCTTGGATATCTTATAAGTTGACCTATTACTTTCCATAAGTTGACCTATAACAATATTACGTTATTTTCCAGCCACTTATGGCTGTTAAAGCTAACTCTAATAAGTAGAAATCTCCAGTCATTATAGCACATTTAAGGTTTTGCTTTGTCCAATGTAGATGAAACTTTGGCTCAAGGAACTTGAAATTCCTCCATTGTCCATTTTCTGACACTAGTTCTTCTGGACACACATCCTTTCATTTGTAAGATTTGTGAGGATGCAGCTTCCTTCTCATGTGTGGTTACTATTTTCCTAGCTTATATTGATTGGCTGCACATATTTTCTGAGTGATAATCATCCCAATGCTGTCCTTGTCATGGGATGCATATATGGGTTCATCCTGGGAACCTGCAAAGCTACCTGGCTACCCAGTTTGCTGATGTGAGGACTTGGTGTTGACCCAGCCTCTTCTACCTTTCCACCTTTCCATTCTCTGCTCCCCCCATCAATGATCCGAATTCCTGCCCTGTTTTTGATGCAAACTCTTACTTGTTGAGAAGATTCTTTATTTAGAGTATTACAGTACTACCCAGTTACATCTACTTTCCACAATGTTCATTTGGTCCACAAGAAAATTATATACTTTCACTCACAATATGTGATGTGAGTGGTTACATACCTAATGTCAGCTTCTCTTTGTGATCGTCCCTCTCTCTGCAGTTTCATTACTTCCTTCTCTGAAATGAACAAGAGAAGCTTTAACACCTTGTAGCAATACTAATATAAAATGAGAAAAGAAGTGTTTGCTTATGATTCTTATGAGCACCCTTATTTTCCCAGATAGTTTTCCTGGAAAATCCCTTCTGTTTAAATAGGGAGACAGCTTGAAACACACTCCTTCCTGCTCTGTAGGGGGAGAGAGTAACCTTTCAGAAAAAATTACCCCTAAAATGTTAATGAAAATGCCTCTTCCCTCTTTTCCTTCTGAAATGGGTGGGGACTTAGTGGTTTTCTTGACTCTTTCTGTTCTATTTTTCAAGGCGCTATCTTGGTGGATTGCTAGTTGCCACTTACATTAAGAACATGGGGAGTTGTTGGTGTCTTTTTTTCCCCCCAATATTAGACTGTAACTGCAATTTATTTACTTTGTGTTTAGCAGCAAAATACAGACTAAATTAACATTTTCTTATTTTTTCTTTGCATTTTTACTAATTGTGTGGGTTTGAGTAAGTCACTTTATGTCTCTGAGACTTAGTTTCCTTAAATGAGACATTTATGTTGGACTAAAAGATTAATAGCTCTAACATTATATGGCTACTGTCAGTATCATTGTTATGAACATAAATGTAGATGTATTTGTTTGAGTATATTCCTAAGGGTGGAGTCAGAGTCAGAGAATAATTCTGTGTATAACTTTTTGAAAAAAATACCAGAATATTTTTCATAGTAACTGAAACATAATACATTCCTACCAACAATGTAGGAGGGTTCCAACTTCTTCATGTCCTCACCAATACTTACTATTTTCCTTAAAAAAAAAAAAGATACCATTCTAGCAGGTGTAAAGTAGATCTCACACTGGTTTGATTTCCATTTATTTAATGACTACTATCATTGAACATCTTTCCACGTACTTGATAGAAATTTTTACCTTCTTTGGAGATGTGTCTATTCAACACCTTGGCTCATTTTTAAATTAGGTTGTTCAGCTTTTTTGTTGTTGTTGTGAGAGTTTGTTTTATATTCTGTATACTACATTCTTCTCAGATATATGATTTGTAATATTTTCTCTCATTCTATAAGTTATCATCTTACTTTCTTAACTGATGTCCTTGACGCACAAGTCTTTCATTTAGACGAATCCTACTTTTTTTAATTTCTTTTTTGTTGCCTGTGTTTGGGTATCAAATATAAAAATTCATTGCCAAATGTAAGATCATGAAGATTTACTCCTATGCTTTCTCTAAGAATTTTAGAACTTGCACTATAATTTTGAATACCAAAGGTGAA
Source organism: Suricata suricatta (assembly GCF_006229205.1). Classification (NCBI taxonomy): domain Eukaryota; kingdom Metazoa; phylum Chordata; class Mammalia; order Carnivora; family Herpestidae; genus Suricata; species Suricata suricatta. The sequence goes on along the minus strand of NC_043703.1, from coordinate 24,725,973 downwards.
TTGGGAACTTGTCTTTTTTCTAACCTTTGTGAGAAATCTTTCAGTGTTTAGCCATTGAATATGATGTTAACTGTGGGTTTTTCATCAAATAGCATCATCATCATTAGCTTGACCATTAACTTACATACACTATGGACTTAATCCATAGTTACTGTAAAGGGCAGAAACAGAGATAAGGCTAGAGACTATGTTTGGCAATGTGTTTGGTCTCAGGAACATCCATCACAATGTGTGACAAACTCATGTTCAATTTGGATAACTGTAATATACTGAGGAATTCTATGTAATTATCATGAAATAAAGAGTAAAATAATAGATGTGTCTAAAGAGTACTGATCCCATGCATTATGGCCAATTCCTTTGAAACATGGCCTTTTTAATTAGTAGCCATATCATAGACTGCTCAATAAATATAGCCTATCTCCATTTTTTTAAAATTCTATATTTGCATATTTGGCTATTCACTATAATATTTATTTGTAACCCCAAAATCAATATTCATTGTGCTTTGGCAGTCATTTGCAGACATGCACAGAACATAAAAAATTTGTATCACTTGATGCAGATGCTCCCAGATTAGGTCAAACAAGGCTAAGCTCTGCCTTTTTGTTTCAGCTCTCACAGAGATGACCAAAAATGGAGTTGATACAGAGCAGTGCAGTTTAGTGCAAGAAGCTCTCTGGCTCTAGGACCAATTGGATAGGTTTGAAAAACAACTCTGGTGCCTGCTAGTGGGGTGCTCTCAATCAAGTCACTTTCTTCTCAGCCCATCTTTCTTTTTATTTTAGTTAAATAAAGAAATTAGACTTTATGAGGATGTATTATTTAATGATTTAAGAATATAATGTGTGACATATGCATATATACATGCATGTACATATTTCCCAGAAGCAATAGTACAATATTTGCTAATTCACTGTTAATTTATAGAACCATACTACCACAAAAAGCAAGAATTGATTGTCTTTGTTGAATGCATACTCAGTAAATGAATGACTACTGTACATTGGATTGATATCTCTTTCAAAAAGGTTCTGATACTCACTAAACTTTACAGAAACATTTAACTTAATGGTTTAAGATGCTATATTTAGAGTAGAAAATAATGACATGTGAAGACAAGAAAATTAGTGAAAATCAAATATAAAACCTAGCTTTGGGGGATAATGGATATATCCATTACTTTGCTTATACTGATAATTTTACAGTTTTATACATATGTCAAAACATATAAAATTATACATTTTAAATGATAGTTTAGTAGCACTGTTTATAAAATGTAATCATAAACCAAAGAGAAAAGTAGATTCGGTCACAAGAATGGGAACACATTGGAAGCAAGATGAAATAAATTTCAAGTAACTAGTTAACAATACAATTTAAAACTAAGACTATTTATTATAATGAATCATACTACTTTATTCTCATATTTATGTCAAGACCTACTTCATTGACGATGAAGCAATACCCTAATGATATTTTTTGGCACCAGTCACGAATGTGCTCAATGATGGACTCTTCACAAAAGTGAAGTGATGGATCTGATTGATAAAAATGATAAGAATATGGTATCAACTTGTCCACATTTCTACAATGAGTGTGCTTTTGTTTTGTTTGGTTTTTTTTATAGATAATAGCTACTTCTTATGCTTTGTTCTTCTTAACAACAATAAGTTTTCTTTCCTGTTTGGTCATTAATGCTACTTATTGATGATGATGAAAATAAAGTGGTTTTCCTATTCATTTTTGGCCATCAGATAGTGAGGTAACTTCAAAAGACTTCTTCCCAGAGGAAAACTTTTCTATGCATGGCTATAAAGTCCGTGTCATTATTATTTCAGCCCTAGTTTTGATAAAAACATAGAAGGCTATACCATTTGTTCCAATTTAGAATTTAGTAGGGGTAAAGACATAAATGAATAATTGGCCAACAAATGTCACACTGAACCTCCATGAACTGTGAGTGGACAGTGTCTTCTGGACAATAGATTGTAAATGGCTCTGGGGTAACTGAGAAACAGAGTTAAATCACTCAGTCCAAAATAGTGCTTTGTTTTGTTTTGTTTTGTTTTGTTTCAAATGTAGAATGTATTTTTTAAATGACCCAATGTGGTCTGTTTTCCTATTCTATCCTTCCATTCTGTCTTTGCTGAGAGTTTGGATTTTGTTTAAAAGTTTGCAACTAATGACCGTGTGTTCAGGGAATAACACCTTCTCCAGCTAAGGATACAAAATAATTTGTTCAGGACAATAGTGATTAACTTATCCACTTGCTATTTTGTTGTTCTTGTTCCAGCAGAAGTGGCCCAGTTCTGGTTAATGAAAGAAAACCAAAAGAAAGTGTTCTAGGAAGTCACTAAGAAATTTCTTACTTCCTTGATAATAAAAAGTATTACATCCCAAAATAATTATCATCTCCTTTTTTTGATATTCTCATATTTTCACTGTTTATGCCCAGAATAGACATCCTATAATACTAAAGATATAATCTAGCAACATGCCAAGAATTGCACAGCAAAATAATGAAGAAATGAGTTCTAGAGATGTTGTGTCTCTAAAGTATCCCATCTTGAACTGACCCTATTTCCATAAAACTTGTTATTTGAGATAATGACCATTTTGGGGGGGATAAACTACTTTATAGTTGGATCTATATAATTTCTAATCTTTACAGTGATAACTGATATAACTATATGTGATTCAGTGAGTGTACTGATGTGATGGTGTTTAAGTATCTGCAGCAGATGAGGGACCTGGGGGCTCAGTCAGTTAAGCTACCGGCTTTGGCTCAGGTCATGCATGATATTACGGTTCATGAGTTTGAGCCCAGTGGCGGGCTCTGTGCTGACAGCTCAGAGCCTGGAACCTGCTTCAGATTCTGTGTCTCCTTCTCTCTCTGCCCTTCTCCTGCTTATGCTCTGTCTCTCTGTCTTGCAAAAATAAATAAATATTTTAAAAATTTTAAAAAAATAAGCATCTGCAGCTGAAGGGTGCCTGGACAGCTCAGTAGGTTAAGCCTCTGACTCTTATTTTGGCTCAGGTCATGATCTCACTGTTTGTGGGATTGCACCCCAAATTGGGCTCACACTGTTCAGCAAAGAGCCTGGTTTTCTCTCCCTCTCTTGCTGGTCTTCCTTCATTCATGCTTTCTCTGTCTCTCTCACTGTAAATAAGTAAACATTAAAAAAAATCTTCAGCTGAATAATCAACATCATCATTTACTTGAAAAGCATTTGATTTGTATCCAGGCATCTAAGCCTACCTAATGATTAGAATTAAGAGGGAAATGATTGCAAATGAGTATTGTGTAACTGAATTAGCATCCAAAACATGCAGACCACTCTGCAAAAAGTAGGGAAATAGAACATTTACATAAACAGTTTTGAAACTTCTCCAGTGATAAATGATCTATAAGGTATTATAGGCTATTGGATAACAATTCATAAGCTAGTGTCTTGAGGAATTATCCAAACTTATGAAGTAGTATATGCAAAACAATAATTTGAACCCCTTTTAGGAAAGACTTTAATTATATGAATTATTGAAGGAAAAATAATCTGATGAAATATTATTTGATGAAATGATTATTGATGAAATAATCATTGTACATATTGAGTAATCATATTTTCTAAATCAAATTCATAATGTGTTCATTAATTTAGTTATTCACCTAAAATATATGTGTTGTATCCTCAATGTCTAATTTATCCTCTTTGCCAGGGCATTAAAAAATGAGTAAACAAATTTAATTTTACACACTTTTTTTGATATTGAAAAGGCCTGACAATTTTTGTTTGTGCCATGTTCATAGAGTAAAAACTCAAAATATAAAGATGAACATATAATCCAAGTCCTCTATTTTATTCTAATAAGGAACATGGATGAAAGATAGGAAAGAAAGATATATATCTGCCTCAATTAACTTAATTATTTTTAAATTATTTTTCTGTTTATATTTGACTTAGGAACTGAGTCTATCCTTTTTTTAATATGTTCTGATTCTTGTTTACTTTTTAAAGATTTCTGAATTTCAATCAAATTGAATATTTGTTTTCTGTTAAAAAGATAAAGCACCTTTCTTCATCTTAAAATTTTGGCTATATAAGACATAAAATTCATAGTATTTATAACTCAGATTACAAACTTTCTGTTGTAGGATGATTTTGACATTAAAAGCACTTGACACATTATATAATTTATTCTGCAGTGATATTTTTTAATTACTTAAATGGCTTGTTTGAGTTCTAATCTTAATCTGTATGACTTTTGTATCTGATTCATAAATATTTTATTAAATTCATTAACATTTAAGCCATTTAGCGGTAACAACTCTTGATTAATTTTCCTTCTTTTCCTATAGGATTTTTTTAATCTTTCTCAGTTCAGATAAGGAAAGGAATGAGCTGCTAGTTGATATACATATTAAAATTTAATTTAGAAAGTTAAATTTATAGAACTTTGATTTTCATATTTTTCTACTGCTGTCACCTTATTTGTTAGAGTGAAGATGCTAATAATTTGTCCAAATATGTAGTAAATTATACACTTTATGCATAGACAACATATACAATGAGCATAAAGTTTCAACTATCCAAGATGAATAAATTCTAGAGATCTGCTGTACAACATTGCACAATATTAAGTGTACAGTTCTGTTGGAAACCGTTTCTGAACTCACTAAAGTTGAGAAAAACTCCTTGTGAGGTAAGGCTGGTTTGCAAGGCCTCCATCATCAGATGGTGACAGACGTCTACCCCCCACTCAATTATTCTGCTTGAGCACTGACCCCTAAGGCACCTTGTTGACTGGTATCAGGAGTGACTTGCCCCCTTATCCTAAAAATATGATAATTGTACCTTGTAAAGGAACTTATTATAGGAATTTCTTCTTTTGTGCTTATGGGAGCAAATATTACATTTCCTGAGAAACCTGTTTTTCTTCCCCTCAAGAAAACAGGCTATTGATTCCTACTTACAAAGAACTAACTTTTGCCTTTGCTATGCTAAAAACATTGCCTTGTATTTGAATGCTGAAGATACTTCCTTCCCCATATGATAAGCATCTAAGTCATCTACATCAGTCACTATTGATAAAAATTATGCATGAGTTATCTATCAATCTATGTTCTGGGAAATTTTTACATACCAAAGAAATTTGTCATCAGAAATCATTGTCTAAGGCAAATGCCACTTCTGTGCTGGCCCCATACATTTTTTACCATAAATAAAGCTGACTTTCTGGTCAGTGCAGAGATGCCTGCCTGGTGATCAGAAAGAAACTCATGGCTCTCTCACTCTCTCTCTCCTTTCTCTCTTGCTAGCACCTTTCATCCTTCAGGGAGCCCTGGACCTGCTGGAGCTGGACTCTGACACAGTAGAGTAGTGTTAACTATACTGCATTATACATTAAAAAAAAAACAAATAAAAATCCAGTACTCTTATACCATCATTATGACTAAGATTTTCATAATAATATTACTCTGCAATTTATTTTTTATTTTTATTTTTTTCTATTTTTTAGAGAAAGAAAGACAAAATATGAGCAGGGGAGGGGCCAAGAGAGACAGAGCCACAGAATATGAAGCAGGATCCAGGCTCTGAGCTGTCATCTCAGAGCTGGACGCAGGGCTTGAACTGCCAAGCCGTGAGATCATGACCTGAGCTGAAATTGGGTATTTAACAGACTTAGCCACCCAGGAGCCCCTATTACTGTGTCATTTCTTATCCATCCACATCCTCCCCTCCCCAGTCTATTTCAGCTTTGTATAATATCATATTTATTCTCTACAGAAATCCTCATGTCTTCGAACATGATTCTTCAACTTTTGCCTCATCTTGAACCCCTCTGTCCATAAAACCTTTACTACATACAACTGTCTCAGGTCTTAGGTAGTATTTTATCTCTCTTGTTTCCCACAGCTCAGTTTTAAGAAGTGGGACCATTCTGCTCTGCTTTACTGAATCCCAAACCCTCCACCTTATAGTTTCTAAGACTGGGTTCCATTGAAAGAGGACCCCTTTTGGCTATGCTATTAGCATTTCTCCCTGCTTTCAGTTACTGACTTTTCAATATTGCTGGATGAAAAATCACCCAAGGTTAGTTTACTTTACCATAAAATTATGACCTCAAGCCTCAACTGTGCATTTAACACTTCTCAGCATCTCCACATTACTGCCCTTGCAAATCAGGGTACTGTGCTAGATTTTACTATTCTGTAGCTCTGTGTTGATCTTCGTATTGCCCATATGATACCACACTTCAACTCATAAGTGTGTGGGAAAGACAGTAAATGTTAGAGGAAACTGCTCTTCAATTTCCAATTTCTAATTTAATCTGAAATTTTTAATTAACAATTCCTGCGTATGTTCAAATTTTCTTTCAATACTCTAAATGGATGAATAACTCTTGTTTTGATCAAAGTACAGTCTGTTCTCTTTGTGCTCTGGGAATTAAGTCCTGTTTGAACTTCTCAAGGATTAATCCCTTACATATCACTTCAATATCCTGTTTGTAACAGCTCATTGGAACTACAATCTATTTTATATTCAGATGTAAACCCCTGTCATCTCTCATATGTGAAAACACCCTTCGCATCCCATAGCTTCACTAGAGCTACCACCTAATTTTACCACTACCTAAAACAGAAAATTTGACTAAAGAAACTTTCCTAAAGTTGATGTTCCACTCTATCACCTCCTGATTATCTCCTCAATCTTCTGTTATCCTCAACTAAAACACATTTTTTCAAAATTCTCTATGAGAACTTACTTTTTCGTAAGCTAATTGGAAATTCCTTTCTTAACTTTTGTTTTGACTTCCCTGACACTGTGTTCTCCTGGTTTAATATATTTCTCAATTGGCTTTCAATTTGCCCTATTTTTTGGTCTCTCATTCTATTCCAGTTTCTATCATTCTACAGTAACTCCAAGCTCTGTCTGGTCCCTGTTCTATCTATGCTTTCTCTTTGAGTGATAACAAAGGAACATGTGAATCCACAAGTTTAACAAACATCTGGATAAACACACATACACACACACACACACACACACACACACACACACACACACACACCTTCCCTAAGATCCAAGTTAACCTGATTAAGTTCGTACAGAACATCTGCAGTTGTATGTCACAAGTTTTGTCCAACAAGTATTATTTTATATTATAAATTCTGATAATTCTATTATCTGAAAACAAACGTGATACCTCATTAAAAGTGAAGTGCTCAGAGAGCCAGGTCTTCATCTGTTTTTGTCTTTTGATAATTTTAGGGTTGTTGTTTTTTTCTGGTAATTTCCTCTTTTTCCTTATGAGTCTAATCAGGCTTTTCCCTCATGAAAAGAGGGCAACATTCTCTTCTCCAGACACACCTTGCCCTCTTTCCTGAAGGCATTTGTTCCTGTTATTTTTTTTTTAATTAAAGGCTGTTTTGGAAACACTTCATAACCTACATATTTCAGCTGAAATATCTGCTCTAAAGAACATGTTCCACAGATAACTCTGATTAAAGTTATTATTTCTTAAGCTTGTTTACTTCCTACATAGCATACATAGCATTTATTGTTCTCTTTATTTATTCATTCTAAATGATTTATTGCCCATTTCTGCCCTTAGAATGTACATTTAATAGGTATATTTCCTATGAGAAAGATTTCTAAACTAGAAAAGAAATAATCCTCACATCATTTTATTTTCTTTATGAAACTATCATTTTTATTTTACATAATTCTTTGCCTCCTCTATCATTTAGCTAAGTTGCCCTACCTTGTCCCTGATAACTCTCTTCAAACACTAAATAAAATTTCCACATGCATTTCCACAGGCATTCTGCAGGGATCGTGTTAAGAAAATTGCTCATTATATTACTAGAAACTTGAAATATAATTTCTTTCCTTTGCCCTGTCACAGAATATGAAGAACAGAGTACCATACACTAGTTAGGGCTCAGTCGGTTAAGTGTTTGACTCTTAATTTTGGCTCAAGTCATGACCTCACAGTTTGTGGATTCAAGCCCCACATCAGGCTCTGTGCTAAGTAGTGCAGACTTCTTAGGATTCTCTCTTCCCCTCTCTGCCCCTCCCCTGCTTATGCTCTCTCTCTCTCTCTTTCAAATAAATAAATAAATAAAATTAAAATAAGCCAAACAAACAAAATCCCAAGGATTATGTGGAAATACTTCTACTCATTGCATCACGGTATCAGAGTTGCCAAGGAAAACACACCACAGTCGAACAAAGGTTGGAGCAACACTTTACTTACAAAGAGAAGAGGCATAGCCAGATCAGCTTCAGAAATGTTTGCCAGTCCCCCACGACCAGTGGGTTGTATAATGCACACACTTTAAGTAGAAACAAAAAAACACTCACTGAGCTTATAAAAGAGAAAGATACTCCCACACACGGCAACAAGCCATTCTTATATGGCCAAGTGGAGGCTGAAAGACTGCTCATGAGACTGCTTTTCACCACAGAATGAAATTAACATTTTACTGAGAAGTCATACTTTTTTTTTCTTCCTCTTGACCTATTTGGGTATCCTACCTTGCTATTTTAATATGAAGATATTGTGATTTTGTTATTTCATTATGATTTTGGTAGCTAAGTGTGTTATCCACCGTCATTCAACTGTGCAATTGTAATAGCCTTATAATTGTTTAATTGTATCCCATTCACTTCTCCATAAATAATACACATTTTATTTAGTTAGTTAAATTTTAGTTAGCATACAGTGCAATATTGGTTTCAGGAGTATAATTCAGTGATTCATCATTTACATGTAACTCCCAGTGCTCATCACAACAAATGCCCTCCACCCATCTAGCCCATATCCCACACACCTCCCTCCATCAACCCTCAGTTTCTTCTCTATCTTTTAGAGTCTATTATAGTTTGTTTCCATCTTTTCTCTTCCCCCTTTCCCATATATTCCTCTGTTTTATTTCTTAAATTCCACAATAAGTGAACTCTTTCACTGACTGACTTATTTACTTAGCATAATACATTCTAGTTCTATCCACACTGTTACAAATGGCAAGATTTCATTATTTTTGAAGATTGGATCAAATCCCATATATATGTATCACATATATCTATAAAATCTCCATTAATTATTCATCAGTCAATGGATAAATGGATATTTGGGCTCTCTCCATATTTTGGCAAGTGTTGATTGTCAGGTCCAGCTCCAGCAGGTCCAGAGCTCCCTAAAGGATGAACAGTGTCAGCGAAAGGGGGTGAGAGAGCCTTGAGTATCTTTCTGATCACCAGGCAGGCATCTCTGCACTGACTTGAGAGTCCGCTTTATTTATTGAAAAAAATGTATGGGGTACAAAACAGAAGTGGGAATTGCCTTAGACAATGATTTCTGAAGACAAATTCTTTAGTATATAAAAACTTCCCAGAACATAGATTGGTGGAAGACTCATGCATAATCTTTATCAATAGTGATTGATATAGGTGATTTAGATGCTTATCAAATGGGGAAGGAAGGTATCTTCAGCATTCGAATACAAGGCAATGTTTTTAGCATAGCAAAAGTTACTTCTTTGTGAGCAGGGGTCAATAGCCTGTTTTCTTGAGGAGAAGAAAAACAGATTTATCAAGAAATGTAATATTTGCTCCCATAAACACAAAGGAAGAAATTCCTATAATAAGTTCCTTCACAAGGTACAATTTTCATATTTTTAGGATAAGGGGGCAAGTCACTCCTGATACCAGTCAATAAGGCACCTTGGGGTTCGGGGCTCAAGGAAAAATAATGCAAACCCGCCTTACCTCACAAGGAGTTTTTCTCAACTCAGATAGGTCAGATAATGGCTTCTAATAGTTGATAATGCTGCTGTGAACACTGGACTTAATGTGCTCCTTTGAATCTGTATTTTTGTGTATCTTTTGAGTAAATACCTAATAGTGCAATTGCTGGAACCTCAGGTAGTTCTATTTTTAGTTTTGTGAGGAATATCCATACTGTTCTCCAGAGGAGCTACACCAGTTTGCATTTCCATCAGCAGTCCAAGAGGGTTCCCCTTTCTTTACATCTTTGCCAACATCTGTTGTTTATTATGTTGTTAATTTTAGCCATTCTGACAGGTATGAGGTGGTATCTCATCATGGTTTTGATTTGTATTTCCCTGATGATGAGTGATATTTAGTATCTGTTCATGTGTCTCTTAGCCATTGCCATGTTTTCTTTGGAAAGTGTTTATTCATGTCTTCTACCCATTTCTTAACTGGGTTGTTTGGTTTTTGGGTGTGGATTTTGATAAGTTCTTTATAGATTTTGGATACTAACCCTTTATCGGATACATCATTTGCAAATATCTTCTCCCATTCTGTAGACTGCCTTTTAATTTTCTTAATCGTTTTCTTTGCTGCCCAGGAGGTTTTTATCATGACAAAGTCCGAAGAGTTTATTTTTGCTTTTGTTTCCCTTGCCTTCAGAGATGTGTCTAGTAATAAGTTGCTCCAGCTGAGGTCGGAGTTGCTGCCTGTGTTCTCCTCTATGATTTTTATGGTTTCCTCTCTCACATTTAGGTCATTCATCCATTTTGAATTTACTTTTGTGTTTGGTATAATAAAGTGGTCCAATTTTATTCTTCTGCATGTAACCACCCATTTTTCCCATCAACAGTTTTTGAAGAACTATCTTTTTACATTGGATATTCTTTCCTGCTTTGTTAAAGATTAGTTGACCATATAGCTGTGGATGCATTTCTGGGTTTTCTATTCTGTTTCTCAACTCATGTGTCTGTTTTTGTAGCAGTATAATACTTTTTAGATTACTACAGCTTTAACATATCTTGAAATCTGGAATCGTGATTCCTCAAGTTTTGTTTTGCTTTTTCAGGATTGCTTTGGGTATTCAGGTTCTTTTTGATTCCATACAAAGTTTAGGATTGTTTGTTCCAGCTCTGCAAAAAAAAAAAATTGCTGGTGGCATTTTGATAGAGATTGCATTAAATGTGTAGATTGCTTTGAGTAGAATAGACATTTTAACAATATTTTTCCTTCCAATCCATGAATATGTAATGCTTTTCCATTTCTTTGTATCTTCTTCAGCTTCTTTCATAAGTTTTCTATAGTTTTCAGAGTGGTTTAAAATATTTTTTATTTGTTTAACTTTATTTATTTTAAGAGAGACACAGAGAGAGTGCAAGAAGGGGAAGGGCAGAGATAAAGGGAAGGGGGAAATCCCAAGAAGGCTCTATAGTATCAGTGCAGTGCCTGGCATGGGGCTCAAATTCATGAAACTGTGAGACAATGACCTGAGCCAAAATCAAGAGTCAGATGCTTAACGGACTGACTGACCCACACTGGCACCCCTACAATGTTTAGCTTAAAATCTAGTTTGTCTGATGTAAGTGTGGCTACTCCAGCTTTCTTTTGATGTCCATTAGTAATGATAGATGGTTCTTCATCCCCTCATTTTTAATCTGCTGGTATCTTAAGGTCTATAATGAGTCTCTTGTAGGCAGCATATAAACTGATGTTTTAAATTCATTCTGATACCTTATGTCTTTTGATTGGAGTATTTAGTACATTTACATTCAGAGTGATTACTGAAAAATATCAATTTAGTGTCATTGTGATACCTATAGAGTTCTCATCTCTGAAGATATTCTCTTGTCCCTTGTAGTCTTTGTTTCTTTGGTCTTTTTTTTTTCTCCTCCACTCAAAGAATCCCCTTAAAATTTCTTGCAGGTCTGGCTTAGTGGTCATGAAATGCTTTAGTTCTTGTTTGTCTGGGAAACCCTTTATCTCTCCTTCTATTCTGAATGGCAGCATTGGTGGATAAATAATTCTTGGCTGCATATTTTACCCATTCAGCACACTATTTCCTGTCCCTCCCTTCTGGCCTGCCAAATTGCAGTGGACATAATTTTATGTCTACCTTCGTAGGTTAGTGACTTTTGTCCCTGCCCACCTTAGAAATTCTCTCTTTACCTTTCTATTTTGTAAATTTCACTGTTATATCTCATGGTATTGATCTGTTTTTGTTGATTTTGAGGGGAGTTCTCTGTGCCTCTTGGACTTGAATGCCTGTTTCCTTCCCCAGATTAGGAAAGTTCTCAACAATAATTTGTTCAAATAAGCCTCCTGACCATTTTCCTCACTCTCCTTTTTCTGGGATTCCTATAATGATATTGTTTCACTTGATGAAATAATTGAGTTCCTTCCCTAAGTCTACCTTCATGATCTAATTGTTTTCTTTTCCTCTTCTTTTCAGCTTCATTATTTTCCATAATTCTATCTTCTGTGTCACCTATTCTCTCCTCCACTTCTTTAATCATCATTTTGAGTATGTCCTGTCAGTTTGGCTTATCAGCTATAGCATTTTTTATTTTAGTCTGACTAATTTTCAGGTCTTTGGTCTCCACAACGAGGTTTTCTCTGGTGTCTTTTATGCTTTTTTCAAGCCCAGTTAGTAGTCTTATGTCTGTTGTTCTAAATTCTTGTTCAGATATATTACTTCTATCTGTTTTAAGCAAGTTCCTACCTGTGATTTCTTCTTAACCTTTTTTTAAAAATTATTTTTAATATTTATTTATTTTTGAGAGAGAAAGAGAGAGCTTGAGCAGGGGAGGGGCAGAAAGAGAGATAGACACAGAACTGAAGGTGGACTCTAGCCTCTGGGTTGTCAAAACAGAGCCCAGTGCAGGTCTCAAACTCAGAAACTGTGAGATCATGACTGGAGCTGAAGTCGGAGACTTAACTGACTGAGCCACCCAGGCTCCCTTTCTTGAACTCTCTTTTGGTAAGAATTCCTCTGTCTTGTCATTTTGGCATAGTTTCTGTCTTTTGCATATTTTGAAAGCTTTTTATATTTTCTTCACCTCAAAGTAATTCTGTATTAAAAATGGGTCACAGTGTCCAGGGTCTGGCACTTCAGGAAGTGTTTCTGGTGTGTGTTGTGCATTCTGTTGTTGCATTTCAGGTGCTCTTCCCCACTGATCAGTCCTCTACAGAGCTCCTTCTTGCTTGCTCTGGGGACTGTTTGAACCTTTAACTAGGTGTGCTTTGATTTGTTTGTTAAAATAAGCCTCACACCTACCATGATGTCTCCCTCTAATCATGGATATCCTTCTGCCAGTCCTCAGATCAATTTCCTGGATGTTCCAAGTGACCTGACCTCAGTACAGCTGTGTTTGGACAACAGGGAAAGCCCAGGATTCTCTTACTTCTCTGCCATCTTGACTCTTCCAAAATCATACACCTTTTAATCAGAATTATATTTATGAAATAAAACTCCCATATTACAATTTTCTTACCCAGTTTGTAGTTTACTTATGAGATTTAAAACCAAACAAAATAGGTGTGCCTGGGTGGCTCAGTCAATTGAGTGTCCAATTTGTGATTTGACTCAGGTCATGATCCCAAGGTCATGAGATCGAGCCCTGCATTGGGTTCTATGCTGAGCATGGAGCCTGCTTAAGATTCTCTCTCTCTCTCTCTCTCTCTCTCTCTTTCTCTCTCTTCCACTCTTTCCCACTCATATTTTCTTTATCTCTAAAAGAAAAAACAACACACACACACACACACACACACACAAAGTATTCCTAGTCACTGTTTAAGGTCAACCAATCCATTCATCCGCTTGATCCCTTTCTGCCTGACAATGGAGATTGTTACTCAGTACGTTTGGCTTAGTGCCAGGGAATCTGTAATTCTAAACGTTATCCCATGTGATTTTGACAATCTCACAGGTTGGGAAACAACTGTCCTAAACAAAATCAGCCCTCAAAGTGCTCTTTGAACTCTTTACTCCTCCACTTATATATGTTTTTATATAAATATACATCCTTTTCAAAATAGCTCAAATCTTAACTTATTGAAATGCTTTTAAAATAAAGCCATCACTTAAATCGGTTTCTAACTTTTCCATCTTTCCATTATATATTGTTTATATTTTAGAGCCTATTAGTTTGTCAAATAATGGACTTACAATTTATACATATTTCTACATAAATAATTATATACTTGGTAAAGGGCATATTTTCTCATTTTCATCATTTTTCTGCTTATATTTTCCATTATAACTTTCTGTTTTATTTTACTCTTAATATTAAATTAACATTCATTAACTATATAATATGTAAAAATATTGTCTCCACCTAACATTGCCTTGATATGTTTTCTACTTTGTGCCTCATATGCAATGTGCAAATAAAATATAAGATATAGGAATGACATTCAGATTGAAATTTTTGAAATAATCACACTTCTTTTATTGCTTTAATATTGCATTATATAATTTATCACCTGAACAGTAAGTGTTATCAATTTGCATTTGAGGATTTTAGGTAGATGGTCTGGATAATTTCCTAGTCTATTTCTCTAGAAGACCCAGGACTTGTATTGTTTCATATAACAAGGACTAAATAAGTGCAATAGTACTTTGAAATTAGTTCTCTTTTTTATGTTATATATTTTTTACAAAATGAGAGTGTTAACTCTGGTGGTAGTTATGTAATTCCGAATATTAACAGAATATCTAAGAAAAAAATTCTTGCAATGAAATAATAGCTTACTTAATGAAAACTAAATATTATTTTCTGTATTCAGCTACTTGTGGTTATTGACTGAAACCATGCTATATTAGTAAAATAAGATGATATTTTAAATACTGATATATTTATGTGTTGGATAGAAAGTTAATTGAAATATTACAGAAAGGAAATTCTATATAAATTAAGATAGATGTGGTTATCTGCAAAACAACATTTGTTTTGTAGGCCAGAGAAGTGCTAAACATTTTTTGTGTGCTTTCCATGTGCCAGATACTGATCCACCAGAATCTTGTAACCAAGCATCTGGTTTTGCTTGCTTATCAGATATGCTCTAGAGAACAACATTATCATATTCATTTACTTACAGACAGGTGTTGTTTCACTGTTTCTTATTTAATTTTCATTTTACTGCTAGGGAGGTGAGGAGACACTAATATGTCAGTTCCAAATGCTATATGTCATTTAATATGTATAATGTAAATGTGTAATGAAAAATAAATCAAAATGTTAAAAATAATTAAGAATAACTATAATAATACTAACACCTTCAATGTAAGTACTATTATATTATTTTGCAACTAGATATTACTTTATCTACATTTATTTATAGGTGTATTCTAGTATATGCTGGGCACCCAGCTGCAAACAAGAGCCAATATTTCCTAACCATAAAATCCATCACCTCAAGCACAGCTTTCATTTCTATATTAGTGCCTCGGCAACTGGACTTAAATAAATTCAGTCATCTTTGTCCCGTCTTTACATTCAAGTTTCCTTCTTTGACGCACTTTAAATAGGTGGCGAAATACTATAAATTATGCCCTTTACATTTCTTACATCTGTCACTTCTTCATTTGTTTTTCCACTGCCCTATTTCAACTCAACCAGGTCTCCCTTGAGCATCTCTGTGCTGTATTATAGGAATTGAAATTAAAAATGCCATGGATTCTTCAGGTCATTGCTCAAATATGTTTTCTTTACTTGAGTTCTGATCATATAAATCAATTGTGCTGCACTGTCACTAATATCTGCTTGCTTATTGAATGTAGGCCAAATGTCAGCCTCTCCTGTCTTTAAGTTCTTTCTATAGAAATATCTTCAATTCTGTGTTCCATTCTGATTTTTATTTGCCTTTTCCTCATTTCAAATGTTTGAAATCCTAGTCTTAATTCAAATTCCTTTTCATCTGATAAAATACTTCTGGTTGCCTTTCCCAGGATAGATTAACTCATAAAATATATGTAACCCCTTATCCACTACTTAAATTGTATGCTATTTTATAGTTGCCTGTCTTATGTCTCCTGCATAACTGTATGGACACCAGAGGCTAATGTTGATTCTAATTAGTCTTTGTATTTATAGCAAAGGTGAGCCATGACTTGCATAAGGAAAGACTTGCATTGACTCCTGTCCCCCTCCTAAAATCAGTACCAGTAAGCTTTTATTGCTGATGATCAGGACTTTATTATCCCTGATCCAGGATACCAATTCTTATCTTCCATTGGTACTTTGTTTATAAGATATTTTCTGTTTTGCTGTCTGACTTTACGCCTTTCTGGCTTTAAGCCAGTTTGATCATTATTTGGAATAACAAAATTTGTATGCTGAGTGGAACAAGTTGTTGTCTTCTCTAATAGAAATATAAAATCTAATCTTTACAGTACACAGCAAATCAAATCATCCTCAACTGCTCTAACTTATATATTGCACTTACATTGTTATTGTTGTACATGTTTGTAACCACCAAAAAAAAAAAAAATCTGTGTAAAGCAGAACTTTTTAGAGTCAAGCCTCTATTGGTTTTCTCAAAAGGAGAAAAATCAAATGCCCTTGCTTATGAAGAACAAGATGTTATTTCAGTAGCTGTGGAGTAAAGTATTTCATAGGCCTCCATGGATTTAGAGGTAAAAAGAATGTTTTCTAATCAGTTTTGTCTGGAAGACTCGACTCTATTTCCCAAAAGTCCTACCTTGTAAAGTTGTTTTCTTTCTCTCACCTTCAAATGTCAATTCTCTGATGTGCAGGTAGAGATAAAAAAAAAAAAAATTACCTGCCTAAACACAGTGTTGCTTTCCGGGAGTGGATGAGTGCCCCAAGCAAGCATTATTTGACTAAGCATGTGAGTATCGGAATTCTACCCTCTGTTCCAATCACAAGTTCAGGAACATATATGTCCAATTCTGTCTTTGGGACATATCTTAGTGGACATGGGATGCTGTCACAAAATACCAAAAACTGGCTGGCAATTAGAGTACCAACGTAGTGGAGTTGTGGTGGGAAAGCTTGCTTCCTGGCTTACAGATAGGCACCTTCTCACTTACCCTCACCCGGCCCACAGAGAACTCTGGGTTTTTTCACCCTCTTCTATGGGCACTAATTCTATTATGGGCGATCCACCCCCATACATCATCCAAGTCCAATTACTTCCTAAAGGCTCCACCTCCAAATACCATTGCACTGGGAATTAGGGGCTAATGCACATAGCAGTACATGGAATGGTGAGTTAAATTCATGGATTTATTAAAATTATTGTTAATGTCAAATTATTGTTTACATAGCAAGGCACAAATAGGGAGATTGTATAATGGGAAATAACAATGCCTTCTTCTACTCCCCCTAATTACAGACTGCTATTACAACTCATCAATGTGCTGTGCGTCTTTTCGGATAATTCTCAGTGTTCTTACAAATAAAATCTTATACAAACTGATAATTATTTTTTATCCTTGTGCACAGTCCTATGTAATGGCAGATTTTATACTTAGTTGAACTATATGACAGTTGAAGAAATATTCAGATAGTGTTAGCTATTCATTTTTGTATTTTTGCAATATGTGATCATATCTGTGCTACATTTTTTTACTCTTCTTATGATTTTTATCTGATGCTCACGTTCTCTATAGCTGCTCATCTTCCTTACTACGAAAAGGGAAGGTTGGTGAAAGTTAAACACATTTGTGCTGAAGTCACACAAATTAGTTGAAGTATTGTTGACAATCAAGGTCTAGTCTCACTGACCTTTTCTCCAGGTCTCAAATATACTCAAGAGTTTTATTCTTTAATAATGGCTTGTTACGAAATCTTTACAAGAGCCTCATGAGATTCTGAAGCACATTTTTAGGTTTTCTTTTTCTTTTCTTTTTTTAAATTCTTGTAGCTCTACTGCCTACCACAGTACCTGATCATTCTAGATGCACATATTGGGTATCGATTCATTTGGATCCTTCCTTCCTTTCATCTTCTAATGCTGTGCAGAATCTACTCAGGCACTCAGTTCTTAGAAATCAGGGTCTTATAGAAGTTTGGTTTCCTGTCTACAGGAAAGTAAAACATTTAAGTAGTGACTGTTAAATAATCAAAGCATTGCCTGTAGCTATTCTATGTTCCTTTTATTTTATTTTATTTTTTTGTCTTTGATCTGCCAGCCATTCTGTGGAGGAGTCCTCTTCTCTTAAACTGGTCTTGACCATCTTTCTTTCTTTTATTAAAAAATTTACTATTGATTATATCATTTTGCCAAAAATGGGTATATATGTCTTAATAGGGTCAGTCAGACGCCAAGTTCAACTATTTTAAGCACAGAATGGCATCAGGATGAAACTTAATGTAATAGCTAAAGATTATTGAGTCTTTAAGAATGTACCTATCATTTCCCTCTGAAAACCTCAGAAAATTTTCCCTTGGAAAGAAGGAAATACAGAAGCAGTTAATGAATACTTACATTAAGTCCTTCCACATAAGTTTCATTTATATGCGCATATGGACACATAATCATGTGTGTATATATATGTATATTTAAATAAACACATGTGCATGTGAGTGGGCATTTGTATATGCACATCACAAGTACAGAGTTCACGTGTTCTGTATTTACAGTTTCTAGGTAATAATTTATGTTGCACTGCACCTTTCAGCATATCTAAATGTAGGCAGCTTTAAGGGGTGCCTGGGTGGCTCAGTCCTTAAGTGTTTGGCTTCGGCTCAGGTCATGATCTCACAGTTCGTGGGTTCGAGACCCGCGACAGGCTCTGTGCTGACAGCTAGCTCAGAGCCTGGAGCCTGCTTCACATTCTTGTGTCTCCCTCTCTCTCTGACCCTCCCTTGCTCACACTGTCTCTCCCTCTCAAAAATAAATAAAAAACAAAAAAGTAAATTGATAAATGTAGGCAGCTTTGGACTATTTGCTTAAAGCTATAGCAATTATTTCTAGCAAATTATTCAAATATTTTTGTTCATCCTGAAAGATGTATCTGCAGGGAAAAAACTCTTATCTTTTCAATTCCACACATGTTTAAGCTTCTAAACTTCGTTCTTGCCAGCAGAGATGAGCTGTCAAGCACATAATTTGATGTTGGATCTCAACCTGTTAATGACTTACATCACACTTAGGGCATATTAGGCAAACTGAACTCAATGTATTTAAATTTGGGACTTGTACTTTGAATGTGCATTAAGGGAGAGATGTTTCTGATTATTTTGAGGGTTATGTTAAAGGCAATATCAACATTGTATTGGTGCAGAGTTTACTTTAAATAAACATTCATATTTACATCAATTTACATGGAAACAATTTGCCTTATTATAAATTTACTGATAGACATTTTATTATAAAACAAAATTATTTCCCAAACATTAAAAAACAGTATTTCTCATAACTAGATTTACTTTCAACTATTTCAGGAAAATAGAATAGCAAGAGAGAGTATATATAGAATTTTTCATTTTTTCTATTAAATTTTGTCTATATTTATATTTGAGCAAATAATAATTTTAAAAATGTATAAGCTGATAACACAGTTCATCTGGATGATCTTAAATAGTAATGTGAAGAAGATAAACAGCCTTCTTTTCATGCTTGTGATTCATTAATCTAGTATTTGGGACCTTCCTAAAGAACCTTAATAGGTAATTGATGGATTTTTAAAAATTTTTCTATTCATGAAATTATCTCCTTTGTGAATTACAAAAAGACTGCTTTTTTCTTTGTTCATTCGTTTTTGTTTTATTTTTTTAACATTTATATATTTCTGAGAGACAGAGAGAGACAGAGTGTGAGTGGGGGAGAAGCAGAGAGAGGGAGACACAGAATCTGAAGCAGGCTCCAGGCTCTGAGCTGTCAGTACAGAACCCGACCCGGGGCTTGAACTCAGACTGCAAGATCGTGACCGAGGCTGAAGCCAGCTACCGAGGCACCCCTGGTGTGCTTGTTTTCGTATCATGTCCTCTATCCCTTACTTGCTCAGTTAGCATTGTCAGTGGAATGTTCCAAGGAAAGAGTGTTAATAAAGTTCCTTGACACAATTTTAGCTTTAAATAAAGAAGCATTTCAACTTTATCATTTCACTTTCTGTTATGTTTTCATAATGTTAATAAGGTTAATAAACTTCAATTTGATGAGAACAGATGCTGATTCCTATTCAAATTCTGTCTCCAAGAGTATTCTAGAAAATGACAACTGACAGAGATTCCCTTCTTGGCCAAATTTCAGGGTCTTCTGAGCCCCTTTCTCAACTAAGCCTCTAACTTGGGCTTCACTGTTTGTCCTTGGAAAGTCCAGTTTTAGCAAGAATCCTGCTAAGTCAGGGCTGCTTGGTTGGCTCTTTGGGTTAAGCGTCCATGTCTTGGTTTCAGGTCAGGTCATGATCTCACTGATTTGTAGGTTTGAGCTCCGCATCAGGCTCTGTGCTGGCAGTGGGCACCTGCTTGGGATTCTCCCTCTCTGCCCCTCCCCCACTTGTGCTGTCCATGTGTCCTTCAAAATAAATAAATAAACTTAAAAAAAAAGAATCCTGCCATAACAATTTAGGGAGAATCCTCCCATCCTTGATATGATCCCTTCCAATATCTAATCAAATTCCTCATTCCCCACCTTGATATTAATCACTTTGGTGATTTCTGCAAGAAAACTGGTCTGTCTAGCAAGAGCTTCTTCCTCTGATGTCTCTGTATCTCCTCTCAGTAAGTTTCTCCTCACCAAACCTTGCCCTCATCGCTCCCCCCAACATGCTTCTTGGCTATAAATCCTCACTTTTTCTTGTAGTGGTCAGAGTTGAGTCAGAGTTGAGACCCATCTCTCTCCCCTATTGTTATAGGCCTCTCACATTCCTCAACGTTCCTGAATAGTCTTCCTTACCATTTAACAAGCGTCAGAATAGTTTTTAAAACTTGTTTAATTTTTCTGCACTTACGTTTGTAAGTGGGAATAGCAAAACTAGATCAGATTTGCTACCAAAGTTTAAAAATGTATCCTTCTCTTCTTTCCTAGGAAAATTAATATAATACAGGAATTTTCTCTCATTCTTTTATTAAAGTAGGTAGCGTAACTTCTGTGTGTGTGTGTGTGTGTGTATGTGTGTGTGTAAGTGGTTTTAATAGTGCTTATATAATTTCATGCTGTTAGGTATATTCAGTTATCTGGATTTTCTTTAATCCCTGTCACTTATGGTTTTCTAGAAAATTGTCCATCTGTCTTTTTTCAAGTATGAAACATAAAGATTCCTACAATAATCTTTATTGATTTTTAAATTTCTTACACAATGTGTGGTGTTAAGCAATTATCTCATGCCCTATACAATTACTTATAATTCCTCTCTTTTTCCTTGACTAATTTTTCCAGAGATGTTTATTATGTCTGTTCTTGTGGTTGTGGTTGTGGTTGTGGTTGTGGTTCTTCTCCCCTCCCCCTCCTCCTGCTCCTCTTCCTCCTGCATCTTCTCCTCCTTCTCCCTCTCTTCTTCTTTTTCTTTATGAATCCAATATATCCTTGTTGGTATATACTATTTATTACATTTGATTTGTTTGAATTTATTCTGAACTTTTAGGGTGCCTGGGTAGCTCAGTTGAACATCCAACTCTTAATTTGGGCTCAGGTCTTGATATCAGATTGTGGTACTGAGCCCTGCGTCAGGCTCCGTGCTCAGTGTTGAAACTACAGATTCTTTCTCTTTCCCTCTGCCATTCTACCGTGCTTATGTGCGCTCTCTCTCTTTAAAATAAAAAAAAATGTTTTCAAAGATATTCTGAAGTTTTATTTATTAACAGCTGGGTTGAATATCTGAGCCATCGCTTTTCAATCTTCCTCTGACACATAAGAATGCATTTAAAGCAAAACATTAATATTTATGTACTATTGTTTTTCCATCTGACAACTTTTGATATTTAGTATATTTGCTGCAATAAATGCAATTTTAAATATTTTGTAATAATCATTCTGATAACATTTTCTACTGATGAACAATTTAAATTGTTTTATTTAATTTTTAAATATTTATTTATTTTGAAAGAGAGAGAGAGAGCAGGGGAAGGGCAGAGAGAGAGGGAGACAGAATCCCAAGCAGATCCACACTGGCAACACAGAGCCCAATGCAGGGCTCGAATCCATGAACTGTGAGATTATGACCTGAGCTAAAATCAAGAGTCCAGACCCTTAAGCAACTGAGCCACCCAGGCACCCCTAAATCATCTTCTTTTTAAGTTTCACATGTTGGAGATCTAAAAAAAATAACTATTTATTATTTATTTTTAATTATATTGTGTTGTTCCCTTGAACAAAATATCTGGGAACTTCTGTCTTTTTAGGGAATGTAACCAGCTTTTATTACTTTAATGATAGTACAACTGAATTAAATCTACCATCTTAATTTTTTTATTCTCTTTGTTTTCCTTTATTTATTCTCTTAGCTGCTCTATATTAGATTGATCACATTTTATTTACCCCTGACCCTCTTTTTAATCCTCTTTTTAATTGCTTTAATAGGTACTCTTTTCTCAGATAGTGCTTATTGTAATTCAGTGTTTCCTTCTCTTGTTAAATTATTGCTACTTTTATTTGAGTTGCTGATTGTGTTACTTAATATATTAAACTTGTCTTTCACATAGTATGTTTTGTAGGTGAGTGTGTGTGTGTCTGTGTGTGTATTTGGAAAATTCAAATATAATAAGAAAATTACATTTTTTAAACTCTTTGTGACATACTATGTAGTCACTATTTGTAAACAAGCCATTGTAACAAATACAATTGTATATGTTTTTTGCTCATTCATTTAATTTGATTCTCTGTCTACTTATCTCTGTGGCTTTGTGAAATTTTAGTCAATTCTATTCTCCCTTAATGGCTGTTTGTATATTCACTGAGGAGTCAATGTCTCTTATAATACTATTTTAGATGCTAATATTGGAATAGAATGAATGATGAAAAGTAAGTGATATAAAAACAAGTATACATTTTGTAACAAATCCAACATTAAAATAATGAACAACTTTCCATTTATATTTGTTATAATAATTTGTTTAAAGATAACATTTCAGTCATAATCATGATTGAACTTTTAAAAATCACAATAATCCTTCCTCCCTCTCATAGAAAATAGTTCTATACCAAAAATGGATATATGTGACTGAATATATGAGATAATTCATGTTGGGAGCTATCCTGAGCTCACTGGTTGAGCACACTCCTAGAGAGGTAAAGGCAAGTTTGCAAGGTGTCTTGCTGTCAGGAAGCAACCAGTATCTACCCCATCATAACTATCTCCTTGCTTGGGCACCAAACCTCAGAGTGCTTTGCTGATTAGTGTCAGGAACAGCCTGTCCCCCTGCCCTGTCCCTGAGGTGTGATTGCATCTGGTCAGGGAAAAGATGAGTAAATCCCTAATGTGACTAAGGCAAGCAGCATATAATTTTCCTCCTAGCTGAGCAATTAACTGATAACTCACTACATTCTAGGCCTGGACGTCATTGCAAAAGTCACTACTGTGATAAATGTCAAAAATGTATCATTCGTCTATGGAACTATGAGAGCAGACATTGTGTCTCCTGGGGATCCTGTTTTTCTGGGTACCTTCTCTTAGAGCTATAAACAGCCTAATGACTCTTACTCATAAAAAACTGACCTTTACTAAACAATGCTGTTTGCCTCATGGTTAAAGATCACTTTCTCAGGGATATACCTGAGGTTTTTTATATCTTTGTCTTATGCATTCTATAGAAAAAAATGTACCCTTAAAAAAATACCTGCCCTTCCCGTATAATAAGCATGAGTGCCTGTAGCTAAGGTTTTTACGACAATCATTAATACTATGATTAGAATTGTAACTTCTGCAGAATCCATGTTCTGGAAAATTGTGCTAAAAAAAGTATCTATGAGAAATCATTTACTAAACACATGCTGGTCTTTCTGCTCCTTGTACCTTTCACTATAAATAAAGCTAGAGAATCAGACAGAGCAGAGATGCCTGCCTGATGATCCGAAAGAAACTCAAGGCTCTCTCACTCTCTCTCACCAATATCGTCCTTCCTTCAGGGAACCCTGGACCCACTGGAGCTGGACTCCAGCAAATTCACTTGATACATTTTTGAAAGAAATAATAGTAATAATAATATTTACTTAGTTACTAAACTGGTGATTAATAAAAGAAACTATAACACCATTTGCTCAGTTAAATGGGAATCCATTCCAAATAGGATGTGTATTCATTATAAAGAATGAATGTAGACATTGAGTAAAATACTCAATATTTATGTTCACATATACAATTTATGTATTTTAAAGATCATCTGCTATTTGAAATTATGTAAATTTGTACTTTCTTTCCATAGCCTCAAGAGGGAATTGATGGTGGCAATTACAATTGTAAGTAAACCTAAACGCAAAAGCATTCTGTACCTGATTGTCTTGCCAAATGGAAAAAAAATTACAGCAAGTTTTTTGGCAGAGTAATACCTAATACATGATTAATTGATAAAATTAAATAAATTAATTTCAGTATTTAAATGCTCCTTTGCTAACATTTGTGCATTCAGCCAAGTTTGCTTTCTTAATTACTGCTCACCATTAGAGTTGAGAAATTAATTTTGATCAGAGTGCACACTCAAAAGGAAAATATGTTTGATAGTTTGTAAGAAAGTTTACCAGGATTAATTCAGAGAAATAAAGTGATTGAATATAATGCTTTTAGAGAAAAAAAAGTGCTGTCAAAAGAATATATGGAAATACATATACACATACACAGGATGCCAACAGAAATCTGCCAAATATTATTTTTTGTGATTAGGAAATGAAAATATAACAAAAGGCAGTCAGAATTTGCCAAATATTCAGAGGCCACCTAACATTGAATTGTGCATGCACTGTTCTTACTAGCCTGAAAATTGTGACTGACCTTCTCTTTATGATTATTATATACAATCAGAAAAATTGCATGAATGAAAGTAAATTATAATGAAAATGAAGATCCCAACTCAATTTTGAAATACTACTGATAAGATGTCTTGTGCCTCAGACAAGAGATGAGGCAATATGGGAATAATTTGAATTTATTTTAAAAATATTAAGTGACTCTATATTTTAAAGAGATTTTGAGATAGTTCAGAGCTAACTATTTTCCCCACTGCAGCTGGTCATATCCGTGAAAGTAATAAAGCATGAAGCAAATGGTCATGTTGACTCACCTTCTAAGAATCTTCATCTCTTTTGGTTGTCTTTTCAAGTTGGCTTTGGTCAGAACTATTACAGCACCTGCTGCTTAAATTTGTCTTAAAGAACATAAAAATAATGTGAATATGACAGTTACCAACTTTATTTTTAACCCTAAAACTGGAGTGTGCCCCCTTAATTTCAGTGGGTGAACAGGAACCTATGTCCATTGCCATGACTACATAAAATCAGATGTGGTAGTCCAGCTCTTCTAGATTTGTTAAAGGTATCTCATATCCACTCTGACTATATGCTTACATTTATTTCAGAGAAATTACATTTTAAAAGTAAAAGTGACATCATACAGATGTATTTGTATGTATCATCATATACATATAGTTACATCATAGTTCAGGTGCTAACTATATATATATATATATATATATAGTTATATATATATATATATTCCACTCCTCTTCCAAGGGAGAACATAGTTTTTACTTAATCCTTGTTCTCTAAATAGTCATAAGACCTGGCCCCATGCCTATTAATGTATGTCCTTAGCCAAATGTGGGAAGGTTTATTCTGATCTTTCCTAAAATGGCGCACAGAAGGCCCCACTTAGGTAACTAGTAGAGATCTTCTGGCACACAGATGGCACCACTTTAGATAGCAACCCTGTGACCCCATCACTGTGCCCCTCCATAAAAGCTGGGAAGGGCGAAGAATGGGTGGAGGATAGTTTTAGAGACTAGCTGTATAATGCCTTGGATTGTCAATTTGTTGGTCCTTCCATCCGTCTATGAGCCTGATGATCTGTGTCAGCAAGTTATCCTGAATAACACTCTGTAAATGGCATGGAGAGTCTTGCTTCATTTTTCAATATTAAAGTGTCTTCTCAGAGTGGACGTTACATTACTGACCTTCCTCTATCTTCTAATAGTATGTTACTAATATGTAAGTAAGGACTAATAATTGGCTCTAATACGGGGAAATATATTCATTTTTAACCTAGTAGAAGAAATGAAACTTAAAAATACATTTCAGTACTGTTTCACCTATTATCAAGTTTGATAATACTCTGTGTCAATTGAAGGCTGAAGAAAATGATCATTGTAGTATATTGTTCATTAAACTGTGCATTTGATATAATCTTTAGGCAAGACAATTAGCAACATCCAAAAACATAACCTTAACTTTGTAATTTCACTCCTAAGAAGTTCTATTTATGCAATATGCTTTTTTTTATTTACCATATTATCTGTAGCAAAAAAGAATAAGTGAAAATTAATAAATTAAAAAATAAAACTTAAAAGCTTTTTAAATAGAAAACATGTTAAATAAGTCATGTAAATATTGCAAAGAATAGAGGACAACCATCAAAAAATGAATTAATAAGGCCTTTTCAAGTTGACATGGTAAACTGGTATAGAACTACCCTCAATATACTGTGTTGTATAGTATTGTTGGTATTCTAAGATTTGTCTTTCCGAAAGGACATAGAAATCTTTGACAATGTTGTACATTCAAAAAATATCTTTGCAAGGGCATACACAGAAACTCATATTAGTCAATAGTGGCCTGTAAGAATGGAGACTGGATGGCTAAGGAGGAGACAGGGATGAAATTTCTACCTCTCTATCTTTTCAAACATCTAAAGGTTTGTTCAAAAATAAGTTATGGCAGGGACGCCTAAGTGGCTCAGTCGGTTAAGCATCTGGCATGATCTCTCGGTTTGTGGGTTTGAGCCCCACATCCAGTTCTGTACTGACAGCTAGCTCAGAACCTGGAGCCTGCTTTAGATTCTGTATCTCCCTCTCTCTCTGACCCTCTCCTGTTCCCACTGTCTCTCTCTGTCTCTCAAAAAATAAATAAAGATCATTAAAAAAATTTTTAAATAAATAAATAAAGTTATGGCATAATTTAGAGCAAGTCAAAACAGAAACTAACCAAAAAGCAACTAGATACTTGAATGGATTTGCATTTCCTTTTGGTAGAATTAGCTTATTAAATGACAATTTAAAGACACAATCAATGAAGAAAAATTTCCATACATTTAACTACCTAAAGTGGTAGATATTATGTTATAATGCTTTAATGAGAGCAAAAAATAATAGTCTGGGATAAAATATTTGTAATTCATATCTCAGACTATGCCATTGTAGAAACTATTTTAAAGGTTCTACAATATCAAATAGGAAAAGAAAAATAGTTCATAAAAATCATTTGTGAAGGGAAACCAAACAGCTCAATGACAATTTTCTATTTTTATGCAAAGAAGTATGAAAATATAGTAAAAATTTATATTTATTCTTGGAGTATAAAGTAAGAATTAACTTTATTACATATAACATAAATGTTATAAATGCTTTGAAACAAAGTTTGTGAACATCTAATGAAATTAATTTCAGATAATCTAGAAATCATTAATAACATGTTTATAAAAAACAGGTTCAGGTTAGCCCAGCTTTTTTGTAATGCCCCCCCAAAAAAGAAAAGAAAACATTACAATATCCATCAAGATGATTAAGGATAATATGGCATGAACACCCTTGACTACCCTACTACACCCACATCTAGGTGGATAGAAATGAAAGATGATAGATAATAGAGTTTTCTAGACACAAAAGTTAACATTTCAAGCTTATATCAGAAATAGTATTGAATTTTATTTTTAAAAATTGTTTTAGTATCAAATTTATAACATAAGTATGTTGTATGAGTAAAAGAGGAACAAAACACGTGCTTTTACATAAATGATTTGGAAAGATTCTCACATTTTCACAGGGGAAGAGAACAACTGAATCGGTCTGAAACTGATTTTAAAAGGCATTTTAATTATTTTACATTAAAGCAGAAAGGAAATGCTAACCAAACCAAAAGTAGTTAATTGTGTGTGAAAAAGGTATTTTATCACCCCCCCTTTAACATTCCCAACAATAAAAATATAAGAAATCAAAGATGAACATGTTGATCGAGGCAACTCACTAGTGCAATCTTATTTTGGAATAAAAAATTGTAGTATATTATAATTATTTGTATACACATCTTCCCATTTCTGTCTGCGTGTGCCTTGGTAGCACTGATGATGACCGTGCATTGCCAAAGCCTGCCATGTGTCTAGTCCATGACAATGATAATAGTTACCACTTACCAACTCTGCCTTGTAAAACGCCATCTTAACTCACATATTATAGCTCACAAAATTCCCCCAAGAGTCTTTAAATTACTATCTTAATTTTTAGAGGAGGAACTGAAGTTAAAAAGTGGTTTTAACTTGATCAAGGTCACATTACTTGCAAACAAGAAGCAGGTATTTGTACTTAGGTATTTCTGATACCCAGACCTTTCCATCATACTGGAAAATATTGTTTGGATAAATAATATATGTCAACAATCCATCTGAAAAATAAAGTTTACTTTAAGGTCTATGTAATTGAATTGAACAGTTATATATAGCACACACTAGAGAATGGAGGTAGCATCATTTTCTGAGATTGTGTGTGTGTTGGTGAGGCGGGGAGGGGGGGCAGGAACCAGGGGAATAAGATTGCTATATTGCTCTAACTAAATAATACATTATATGGTAATATTATATAGTAAAAGTGGCAGTTATTTATGGCATCTACCTTTATACTAAAAACTATCTCTGGAATTATATGAAAACTCAATATAATACATAAATTTGATTTATTTGTATGCATTCCCTTTAGACATGGAAGCAATGCCCAATTCTATAATCTTTAGACTGACCTATTGCCCTTTGAAAATTAGTTTATATATTTTCCATATATTTGGACAAGACGCATTGTCTGCATGTTCTTTAACTCAGTAATAAGTCTGATGGAGGAGGAATGGCTATAAGAAGAAAATATTTTTTCCACCAGTGTGGAATTTCTTGCATCCATAGTGCCCTTATGAGCTCTAAGAGTATCTCATATGTGATGTGATTCACTGTAATACATGCAAGTCAGTGTATGTAAAAATGTTAGAAAAATGAGAAAAACTGTTACAAGCTGGACAAATCATCTTGCTTGATATTGATGAATATCTGAAAAAATGATATGTTTATGTGATTATTACCAGCTGAAACAGCCATATTTTGGAAACTTCAGCCAAAAACTAAATAATTGGCCCATGGAAACCAGTATTGTGTAGACAGTGTTGAAGTAGCTAGCAGTATTTCTTAGCAAAATTCATTTTGTCATACAACTTTTCAGATAGGCATTATTTGTTCCATAAGAAAAGCACTTTCAATTAACCATGGTTTATACATATTTTACAGAGGTGCTGTAACCTACTGTTTCTAGGATGCTGACTTCATAAACAGTTTCTATTAGAGGAGCAGCTGATAGAAACGCATCCATGCTTTCCTAAGCAAGTGCCTGAGGATGCAAAAGCAGGGGGTGAACAGGAATAAGGGAGCGCTGACATGTGAGCTCACAAGACAATAGAAGGAACATGACTATAAATATTTTATGTGTCAGAAACCCATCTTTTCCTTTTTCCAAAAATAAAAATATATATAAACCACCCCGAAAAGTGCAACCTTTATTTTCTGATATATGTAGAGAATCACTTCACTTTTCTTTCACAGACTTTACTTTTTAATAGCAGTTTTAGATACACATTGAAATTGAGCGAGGTACTGAAATTGTCCGTGGATCCCCTGCGTCGCCCATGAATAGCCTCTCTTATTATCAGCATCACTTACCAGATG
The DNA here is from genome assembly GCF_006229205.1 of Suricata suricatta. Taxonomy (NCBI): domain Eukaryota; kingdom Metazoa; phylum Chordata; class Mammalia; order Carnivora; family Herpestidae; genus Suricata; species Suricata suricatta. Next base: position 24,696,333 of record NC_043703.1, on the reverse strand, counting down.
GATGGCACCTGTTTTTCCTTTCTCAAGAATGAATCTGCTTTGATACATCATAATCACCCAAAGGCCATAGTTTACCTTACGGCTCATTCTTGGTGTTGTACTTTCTATGAGTTTGTACAAAAATACAATGACATGTAGATATATTAATTATTATAATAGCAGACAACATATGTATTTTCACTGCCCTAAGAACCCCCTGTGATCTGCCTGTTCATGTCTCTCCACACATACCTCTGGCGATGATCTTTTATTGTCTCCATGACTTTTTCCTATAATCATATAGTTGAAACCCTGGAGGATGTGGACTTTTCAGATTGGTTTCTTTCACTTAGTAATATGAATTTAAGGTGCCGGCATGTCTTTAATAGCTCATTTCTGTGTAGCACTGAATACTATTCCTATGCCTGGAGTGCCACAGTTTATTCACCTACTGAACAACATCGTGATTGCTCCCATGTTTTGGTGATTAGAAACAAGCTGCTACTGTAAACATCTGTGTGCAAGTACATGGGATCAAGCCCCATCCTTTGGGTTAAATACCAAGAAGTGCAATTGCTGGATCATATGATAAAAAGTGTGTTTAGTTTTGTAACAAACAAACAAACAAACAAAAATGCCAAACTGTTCCATAGTATTGTTTTCCCACCAGCAGTGAATGAAAATAACTGTTGTTCCGTATGTTCACCAGCATTTTTGTTGTCAATATTCTGCACTTTGGCCATTCTAATATGTATGGTATACCATCTTGTTTTAGTTTACATTTATTTAATGACATATATGATATATCTTCATATGTTTATTTGCCATACTGTATTTTCTATGACAAGGTCTTAAGGTATTTGGCCCATTTTTTTTAAGCTTATTAATTTATTTTGAGAGAGACAGAGAGAGTCTGAGTAGAGGAAAGACACACACACACAGGCACACACACAAAGGGAGAGAGAGAAAGAATGAGAGAGAGAGAATGAATCCCACAAGGCTCCATGCTGCCAGCTACAGTACCTGATGTGGGGCTTGATCCCATGAACTGTGAGATTATGACCTTAGCCAAAACCAAGAGTTGGACGCTTAACTAACTGAGACACTCAGGCACCCCTGACCCATTTTTTTAAATCAATTTGTTCATTGTCTTATTGTTGAGTTTTAAGAGTTCCTTGTACACTTGGGGTAACAATCCTTTATCAGATATGCCCTTTGGAAATATTTTCTTCCAGTCTGTGACTTGTCTTTTTATCTCTTGCCATTATCTTTTACATAACTTTTTAATTTTAATGAAGTCCAGCTTATCAATTATTTATTTCATGGATCTTAACTTTGGTGTTGTATCTAAAAGGACCTCACCTTACCAAAGATAACTAGATTTTCTCCAGTGTTATCTTCTAAGAGCTTTGTAGCTTTTTGTTTTACATTTAGGTCTGCAATCCCTTTTGAATTAATTTTTGTGAAGGACTTAAGTTCTATGCTTAGAAACATTTTTTTGCAAGTGCATGTCCTGTTCCAGCACCGTTTCTTGAAGAGACCACCTTTGTTCAGTTGTATTACTTTTACATCTATGATAAAGATCAATTGACTATATTTCTATCATTCAATTTCTGGGCATTCTATTCTACTTTATTGATCTGTTCTTTTGCCAATACCACACCGTGTTGATTACTATAGCTTTATAGTAAGTTGTGAAATCAAGTAGTTTATCCTCCAACTTTGTTTTTCTACTTCAAATTTTATTGATTATTCCAGTTCTTGTTTTTTGTTTTTGTTTTTGTTTTTGTCTATGCATATAAGCTTTAGAATGAATTTGTCAATATTCATAAAATAAATAACTTGCTGAGGTTTTGATAGAGATTGCATTGAATCTATAAATCATATTGGGAAGAACTGAAATTTTGCAGACTGAGTTTTCCTATCCATAAACATGTGTATCTATTTATTTGGTTTCTCCTTGATCTCTATTTTAATAGCCACTCTTGGTAATGATCTGGTGACCAGTGTCTATTCCTTATATTATATGATTAGACCCATAGAGAAGTATGTTTGAAAATGTCATTTCCATTTGCATGAGTAATGATACTTTCCTCAATTTCACACAATTAAGGATTATTTAGAGAGTGTAGTAGTGAGACACAAAAATGGCTGCAGTGTGACGTTTATTCTCCTCAACCCTGAAATGTTTAAAACTCGATTGTCTATGTTTATACCTCCTCAAGTCTGATCGGTACTATCAATTAAATTATTCACAATTTCAAATTAGTTGCTCAAGTTGTCTCAAATGTTTTGTTGTTGTTGTTAGGCTCTGTGGTGACAGCTCAGAGCCTAAAGCCTGCTTCACATTCTGTGTCTTCCTCTCTCTGCTCCTCCTCTGCTCCCTCTATGTGTCTCTCTCTCAAAAGTAAACATTAAAAATAAATAAAAATATAAACAATAACTATTATTTTTACCTGATACTTCAGTGGATCTATTTTGCCTTATTTATTAACTGGTTTCACATATATAATTGTGCGCTGGTAATTCGTTTCCTTTTTTTGCTAGGGTATGTTTACTGTTGAAGAATAAACATAGCATAAGATTACTAGCCTTCCTTTATCTATGGGCATTTGGTTGTTTCCAGTTTCTTCTTATGTATCCAAAAATATAAATATTTTTGAAACTGACTTTTGTGTAGCTATATGTTTTCCAACTTAGCTGCTTGGTAAAACAGCAAAAATTAAATTATTGAGCTATTTTGTGACTATAGAATATAGAGGAAAGATATACAAGAAACTGCAAACTTGTTTTTCAAATTTTACCATCTTATATCCTTGCAGGCATAAATGAGAATAGAATCATAGCACTTGTTCCTGGCCAAAATGTGATAGTTTTCATACTTTTAATTTTAACTATTTTACTGGGATTGAAGTGGCATATTTTGGGTTTATTTTGTTTCCTGATGACTAATGAGAGTGAGCTCCTTTTCTTGTTGTTACTGGACATTCATATATCTTCTTAGCTGATGTATCAATTCAAGAGTTTTGCTTAGTTTTATTGTGTTGTTTGCCTCTTTATCACTGATTTGTAGGACTTTTTAAAGTGTTACAGACAACTCTTTTGTTAAATATACAGTGCTAATATTTTTCCAGTCTGTTTATATTAAATATATATTTATAACAACACATGATTTTCATTGTGAAACAATCCAATTTTTGTATTTCTTCTAGTATTAATGATTTCTGGTTTCTATTACTTTATCTCTACCTACCAATTTTCTATATGTAAAGACAGTTAATATAGTCTCCTTTGTTTTCTTCTAGAATTTTTATATTTAGTCAAAATTTGGTTAAAATATAGGTCTGTGATCAATGTCAAATTAATGCTCGCCAATGTTGTGAAGAATGGATCAAAATTGTTGTTTGTTTTTTTCTTTCTTATACATACCCACCTTTTCTACCATCATTTTTTTGAAGAAGCTATGCTTCCTACAGTATTTTACCTTGATGCCTTACAAATAAATTAACACATAGTGAAGGTCTATTTCTAAATTCTTTGTTCTATTCCATTAATCATATGTTTATCCTTATACAAATGCTGTACTGTTTTAGCTATCATAAATTAATACAAATTCCTGAGACCAGGTCATGAAAGTCTTCCAACTTTTTTAATGGGCATTTTGGCCATTTTGTGACCTTTTTGTTTCTATATAATAAATATTGATTTATCAATTTCTACACAAACTTTCTAAAATTTTGACAATGGTGTTCAATACATAGGTCAGTTTAAGGAGAATCGACATCTCAACAGTTTGTCTACACATTTACCTAGGCTTTCTCTAATTTTTCGCTGCAACAGTTTCTACTTGTGCTAACATTTAAAAATATTTTGCTAATATTTATTTGTAAGCATCATATTTTTGAAATATATAATTGGTATAATAAATAAAAATTTCCAATTCAGTTTTAGCATACAGAAATGCAATGGATTTTTCATATTGACCTTTTATTTCCCTTCCTTATTGTATTCATTTAATTAGATCTTGTGGTTTTTTTGGGTAGATTTCTTGAGATTTTTAACAAAAAATATGATGTCTTTGAAAATAGTTTATTTTTACATTATGTTCTTTCTCTTTTTGTTGCACTTAGATTTCAATTGCAACTTTAGAAACAATAGAGCTCAGTGGAAAATCTAAACTTGTTCTTTGCTTTTAAGTAATATATTCATATTTTAATAGATACAGGACTTTTCAAATGTTCCATTTCTCCTCTCTTCATCTTTGTGAGTAATGTCTTTAAATGGATTTTACCCTCTCAATGAACTTGTTAGAATGTACTGGTAGTACTACATTATTTATAATAGGATTTTCATATATTTTATGACATTTAGACATATGTTTCATTTTATTTTTCCCGAAGTGTAAATTAATGCTTCCTATTTGTTGTTATTTGTGAGAACAACACACAATGGTTTTGCTAATATTCTTTTTTTCATTCCTTTGATTTTAATTTTACTTCACTTTTATTCTTTTCATTTTCCTCTTAGATTTAAGTTTGCTTTTATTTTGAATTGTTTAAAATGAAAGCCTAGATCATTTGTTTTAAACCTTTCTTGTTTTTTACTATAAACTAATAAAGCTATGAATTTTTCTCTAATAATACTTTAGTGACATTATTTTAACTATATTTAATATGATTAAATTTAGTATGTTTTCTAATTTTATAAGTAATTTTTATTTAAATGCATGTATTTTTAAAGTAATATTTCATAACTTTTCATTATGGAGGACTATTTCTTGGTAAATTTAATTTATTTTCCAATTTAATTATCTTTTATCCAAAGAACATAGCACAATTCCAATTTTATTTTTATTTTCAGGATTTAATTTATGCTCTAGCATACAATCTATTTTCATCAATATTTTATGTGTCCTTAAAAATTATATGTATTCTACAAATATCTGATAGTGTTTTAGAAATATCATTGAGATCAGTTTGGATGATAGAATACTTCAAGTCTTCTATATCTTTAAAAACAATTTTTTAAAGTTTATTTATTTTGAGAAAGAGACATTGCAAGTGGAGTAGGTGCAGAGAGAGAGAGGGAAGAGAGAGAATCCCAAGTAGGCTCCACACTGTCAGCCCAGAGGCTCAAACTCAAGAACCATGAGATCATGACCTGAGATGAAACCAAGAGTTAGCAACTTAACTGACTGAACCATTCAGGTGCCCCTAAGTCTCTTATATCTTTATTGGTGTGTGGGGGGGGGGGTTGTTTTGTTTAATTACAGTTATGTATTATTCACTGAAAGAGGAATATTCTTTTCCCTAACTTGACTGTGGGTATTTTTTTTAACACTTTACTTCAGCCACTTTTTATTTTGTGTTTCAAAGCTGTTATTTTGTGCATAAAGTTCCCTTGATGAAATTTCTCTTTTTCTATGTTAAATCTCTGTGTCCAGTGATCTGCATTGTCTATTTTGGTATTGCCACATCAGTATTGTTTGTGTTTAGAGTTAGCATGTTATGTCAATTTCCATTCTATAACTTTCAAACTGACTTTATATTTGTAGCGCTTCCCTTATATAAAGGGTACTGCTGCTCCCCTGAGAGTAGAGTGGACGGTGCCTTCATGGAAACATAAGTCTTATTCAGTGCTTCTTTCAAATGTTATACCTTCTTTAGTTGTTGACTGTTTTCAGTTGCTCTCCAATGTCTTCAAACAAGATTTACTCCCAGCAGAGTTTATACTTTTTATATGTAATCTTTATATGTAAGATGTTAAGTCTAATACAAGTAACTTTGCCATCAGAAAATGGCAAAATTGGGGGCGCCTGGGTGGCTCAGTCATCATAGTTCAAGCCCCACGTTGGGCTCTGTGATGACAGCTCAGAGCCTGGTGCCTGCTTCATATTCTGTGTCTCCCTTTCTTTTTGCCCTTCCCCTGCTTCTGCTCTGTATCTCTCTCTCTGTCTCTCAAAAATAAATAAATGTTGAAAAAAATTTTTTAGAAAGTTCAAAAATGTTAGGTTTGTATCTTTGAGTATTTATATACTTCATTTGGAATATTACTTATTAATAGGCATGGATATAGAATACAGAGAATCTCCTAAAGATATTTCAAGTACGTGTTGATTACATACGTAAACTTTCTACTTTTAGTTTTATATTCTTTCCAGAGTTAATTATTAAACTTTTATTAAGTGGTATGCCATTCCCAGAAAAAGTTCTTTCTATATAGAAAACATATAATTTATAAATGCATTTCTGAGTTCTACAAAATTAGATTTGAAATGTTCTCAAATAATTAGCAATGTATTTAATTTTCTCAGAAACCATTGAAAATAATTGTACATAAAGACATAAATATTATTTTAATTCAAGCAGATAAATATATTAAATGTAAGTTATAGACCAGTTTAGAAACCATGTAGTAGTTTGTCAAAAATAAATAAGTAAAACTTAAAAAAGAAGTAAGGGGGTGGGAGCCTGGGTGGCCTCCTTGGTCAAGCATTAGACTTCAGCTCAGATCATAATCTCACATTTCGTGGGTTTGAGCCCCACATTGGGTTCCCCACTGACGGTGTAGAGCCTGTTTGGTATTTTCTCTCTTTAGTTCACTCTCTGCCCCTCCCCCACATGTGCTTTTTCTTTTTCAAAAATAAGTAAATAAACTTTAAAAAGTATAAAACTACTATATGACCCATAAATTCCATAGTGGTATGAAACTAAGAGAAATGGATCACAAAGAAATTCATGTGCATATTCACACCAGATATTCATAATAGCTGGAAATTAGGAACCACACAAATATTCATCAACTAATGAGCAAATGTACAAGAATGGAATATTAATAAAATAGCATATTACTTTGAAAAATAACAAATTACTGACACATGCTACATTCTAGATGACCGTCAACATTATGTTAAATCAAGGAATCCAGATGTAAGGGACAGGGCATTACATGATTCCATTTATATCACATAATCAAGAAAAGTTAAAGGCAGCAGGTAAGTGGGTGCCTAAGGCACAGAATGGAGATTTACAGTAAGTGGTCTTATGGAATACGATTGTTTTAGAATTGATTTATATTAAGGGTTACACCACCTCAGGATAGTTACCATAAGTCACTTGAAATGAGTCAATGGAAATAGGTGAACTTTATGATACCTAAAATAGTTCTAGTTAAACTGTTTAATATGAAACAAGTGAAATAAAAACGTAATGAAATAAAATACACTAATCAAAATCGATATGATAATCATCAAGTGTATTATTGAAACGAAAACATTTTGAAAAGACAGATTTTGTATGTTCAGATAAGTTTATATACATTTTCACATGCCTATTTTCTGACGGGCAGAAAGGATAATACTAAATATAGCATATGACCTTCTGGCTAAATAGGTGAGATAACCCAGCGGCACCTTCCTCCCTTGAAGGAAAATTTAAAAGTTGCTAAGCCTATTGGGAAACTAAATAGCCTCATTTAGTTTTCATCTTTTTTCTCTTTTCATGCCAAATCTCTAATGAAAGTACTAAAGAGCAATGAAATGGCCAAAGGCAGTAAGCCAGAGAAAAAGAGAGGGGATAAAGAGCCAAATAGGCAACCTTTAAATAACTGAGTTGATTGATTGATCAACTCATTTAGACAATTATCTTAATAGCTCTGTTTGTTAAAAAAAAAATTCTGGTGGTCTTGCCAGAGACTCAAAATAGCTGTGATTCAGAAACAACGTGAATAATGTTTAAGCACAAAAGATGGAGAGTCAGACAATTTTGATTTAAATACAGTCTCCATAAATTCTGATCTGTGCAACCTGTCCCAGGTACAGGTCCAATTCATACTGATGTATGGATTTAATGAGGTCATGCATGTAACAGACTTACCAAATAACCCTGTTTTATATTTGCTCAATATACAATCATGGAGTTAATTATTATAGCATAGCTGTCATTACTATTTTAGAGTATCATTCAAGGGAAAGCAGAGTAGACCATATATATGGAATGCCAGTATAGTAACAGAAAGGCTGTTAGTGTCTTTTATTCAAAAAATTGTTCAATTTGGAGGGGAAAATCTTTGGAGTAGTCAATCTTAGTGATTGAGTACTTGGTCCATTAACTGTCCAGTACAGCCCAAGTAATTGAGTAAGTTTTTCTGTAAACCCAGGCTTTTCATGATTTTTTATTCCTAAAAGAGAAACATACTACATAATATAGAATTACAAGATTAATGACCTAGTAATTGAACAATAAACTCAACAAAGAATGTGTACATATATACTTCTGTAACATTTCCCCTGATTATCTTGTGAATCAAAATTATTCAATAAGTAACTGTTTATCTTCTAAACAGGTAAGTACTAAGGTCAAGTTTTATAGTAAGGTACACAAATGAATTCATTAGATAATCTAAAGACTATATGCTACCTTCTTTGCTAAATAAATGTATAGGCAGAAATGGCAGGAATAAAGGAGGAATAAGAAGTAGAGATTTAGGTGAACAAGCAATATCTCCCTTTTTCTGATAATGGTCAAATAGGAAATATTTCAGGCTTTCCAAGCCACAGAGTATCTGTCAAAACTATTCAAGACTGCTGTTGTATCATGAAAGTAGCCACCGACCGGACTTAAAGAAAAAAAAACAACAACAAAGAATGGGTTTGGCAGTGTTCTAATAAATCGTTATTAAGAAAAATAGGCCTGATTTGGCCTCAGTGCCATCACTTGATCACCTATTTGGGGGAAACTATTTGAAGGATAAATTAAGTATGTGAGAGACAATTAAGATTGGAAAAATGATGTGCAGTAGTCGTTCCCTATCCACAGGGGTGCATTCCAACCCCCTCCGCATGGGTGCTTGAAACAACAGAGCACTGAACCCTGTATAGATTATGTTTTTTCCTAAACATATTTACCTATAGTAATGTTTAATTTATAAATTTGGCACAATAAGAGATTAAGAATAATAATAAATAAAATATAACAATATACTTCAGTAGAAGCTATGTGAATGTGGTCTCTCTCAAAATATCTTATTGGACTGTACTTCTCTTCTTGTGATGGTGTGAGATGATTAAGATGCCTACATGATGAGATAAAGTGAGGGGAAAGGCCTGGGTGTTGATGTAGCATTAGGCTACTACTGACCTTGACACAATGTCAAAGGGGGATCCTGTGCTACTGGACCTGGGTTTACCACAGGTAACTAACACTGCGGATAAGGAGGGACTAGTGTAACTAAATTGCTTGAAATGTGAACGTGTTTAAAGTTAATGAAAATGTTAAGTACATTTAAGAACAGAAAAAAAATTGGATTGTATTTCAGAAAGTCAACAGCTGGGGTGCCTGGGTGGCTCAGTCCGTTGAGCATCTGACTTCAGCTCAGGTCATTATCTCATAGTCTTGAGTTCTCGAGCCCCACGCCAGGCTCTTTGCTGACAGGTCAGCGCTTGGAGCCTGATTCAGATTCTGTGTCTCCCTCTCTCCTTGCCTCTTCCCAGCTCGTGCTATGTCTCTCTCAGTCTCAAAAATAAATAAACTCAAAAGAAAAAGAAAAGACCACTGTGAATTGGAGGTCCACCCATAAATAAAATGTATATATATGTTATGTGTGCGGGAGCCTGCATTATGTGAATGGAGGTCTCGGACCTTGGATTCCCCATCATTTAGGTGGGGGTCCACACTCAGAATCAAGATAGCAAGAAGGAAAGAGCAAACACAAAGCAGTTCCATAAAGTGAAAGTGCACTCTCAAGTTGGAAGAGCAGGTTGGTTCTGTGGAGTGGAATCAGCCCCTAAGTTGTTTTAGAATTGCATATTATTGCCTCTCTCTGGGCTGGGAGGAGCTGTGATGTACAGTGGGGTGGTCTCCAATGTAGGCTACTTCCACATGTTGGGAGGGGGAGCTTTTGACCCTACCAAGGAGGCTTCTTGGGAGCCTTTTTCCTTAGATCAGGGCTATGCCCACAATGCAAACGCATTACAGTGAATCTAGGCATTACCCTGGGCAGTGATGGAAGAGAAGAGTGCATGTTCCATGCTTTTGGCCCTTTAGCCTGTCAGCCCCAAGGTCTTGGAAGCCACTAGGTCAGGATATTGTGCTGGAGAGCTTTTAATGTGTAGCCTATTTATCACCGCCCTGGCCTCCAGCTCTGTGTCTATCTTCCCCCTTCAGGGACTTGGGACTCTACCTCAGAGCCATCCTTCCACTGCTAATGTCTAGCCTCTACCTAACATATGTATTATCGACCTATATAGTTTAACTAAGTCTTTTTTTTTAATGTTTAATATTTTTCTTTATTTTATTTTATTTTATTTTTGAGAGACAGAGAGAGACAGCACGTGCAGGAGAGGGTAGAGAGAGAGGGAGACACAGAATCCAAAATAGGCTCCAGGCTCTGAGCTAGCTGTCAGCACAGAGTCCGATGCGGGGCTTGAACCCACTAACTAGAAGATCATGACCTGAGCCGAAACCGGACACTTAACTGACTGAGCCACCCAGGCACCCCTTAACTAAGTCTTAAAACCTGTGTTTTATTAAAGAAACCTGTAATTTCCTATTTAGTTCTTCTAATAGTGTCTATTGCTTCAATCAAGTACATAAATAATTTGTAGTTTTACCTAGTAAAATCTTATAACTTTTCTTGCTGTTGTTATTACTGGTTTGTTTTTAAGCTTAGTAAGCTGCAAAATCACCCTTATCAAATAGGTACAACCAAAATTTAATATGAAATTAATCATTATCTTGAAGTGGTAAAATTATGATTCAGAATTTTATAAGCTGAATTGAACAGGTTTAAATATTTCATTAATCACTGGTGTTAATATTTCCTCTAGCAATTCATAATTCAAAATACCCAATATTCAGACTTAGCAATTATTTTTATTAAGATAAAAGTTTCTGGATCTATGAATTATTTTTTTAATGTTTATTTATTTATTTTAAGAGAGGCAAGAGCAGAGGAGGGGCAGAGAGAGAGAGATGGAGAATTCCAAGCAGGCTACACACTGCTAGCACAGTACCAGATATGGGGCTGGAACTCAGGAACTGTGAAATCATGGCCTGAGCTGAAATCAGGAGTGGAGTGCTTAACCAACTGAGCCACCCAGGTGCCCTGGATCTATGATTTCTTTAAAATTCTGTACTTTGGGGGGCACCTGGGTGGCTCACATGATTAAGTATCTGACTTCAGCTCTGGTCATGATCTCGAGATTCATGAGTTGAAGCCCCACATTGGGCTCTGTGCTGACAGCTCAGAGCCTAGAGCCTGCTTCAAATTCTGTGTCACCCTTTCTCTCTGTCTCTCCTCCACTTGCACTCTGTTTCCCTCTCTCTCAAAATTAAAACATTGAAAAAAATTAAAACTCTAGTTTTCAAAGCAACCAGTCATCCATGTCCATAATTAATAAATGTTCACTCTTATAGTTATGATGAGATTTTTGGGTGGGGGGTTCCAAAACTGATGGTCAAGAAAGAATGATTAAAGACATCTTTGATGCAAAAAGATTATTTTCTTTAACTACAGGAATAGGATCCTTGGGCAGAAATTGCTGAGCTGGGGTTGTGAAAAGTGACTGATTATGCACTGTGGGGCTAGGGGAGGTAGAGTCAAGAGAAAGCTTCTTAAAGGGATTTTCATATACTAAAGAAGGCTCACAGATTACTGGAGGTTTAGTTAAGGTCAAGCTAAGGTTGTTTTACCTCTAGCAAAGCATTGACATTAAGACAATAGGGAGTTCCTGGACTTCAGGCCATTTATAAGATTTCTTTTTTCTTTTTCTTTCTTTCTTTCTTTTTTTTTTTTTCTTACAATTGTACTAAGATATCTGTAAACTAATGGAGACTCTTACCAGTTAAACATTTGTTTTCTGTACTTTCCATGTTCTTGGGTATCCAGGAGCTCCTGAGGAATATGACCCATAACCCGGCTTGGTGATTGTGGGGGAATGCTGGCTTACCTTTTGTCTTCAGCTTGCCTATGTTCCCTCATCAGTTAGGCATTATCTAATAGTAATTTTAGCAATATGTCTCAATTTATAAACATACAGAGGATGCAAAATCAGAAACAAAATTAGTTACCAGAACGATGAGGTTTTGGGGTGTTTGTGGAGGTTCAGAGCTGACAGCCAAGAAAGAATTCTTGCAGACATCTTAGGTGCAAAAAGGTGATTTTATTAAAGCATGGGGACAGGACCTGTGGACAGAAAGAGGTGCACTGGGGTTGTGCAGAGTGACTGCTTATATACTGTGGAGTTGGGGGAGGTAAAGTCAAGAGAAAGTTTCTTTTTTTTTTTTTTTTTTTTTAGCCAAATAATTTTTTTTTGAGAAAAAGCTTGCTAATGTCTTTATTTTTTTTCTCCATAATATTTTATTGTCAAATTGTTTTTCATACAGCACCCAGTGCTCTTCCCCTTAAGTGCCCTCCACCATCACCACCACCTCTCTTCCCCCCTCCCCCTTCCCCCTCAACCCTCAGTTCATTCTCAGCATTCAATAGTCTCAAGTTTTGCATCCCTCTCTCTCCCCAAATCTCTCTCCCTCCTCCGTTCCCCCTGGTTCTCCATTAGGTTTCTCTTGTTTTCCTGCTAGACCTATGAGTGCAAACATATGGTTTCTGTCCTTCTCTGCCTGGCTTACTTCACTCAGCATGACACCCTCAAGGTCCATGCATATGTCATTCCCTCTC
>NC_043703.1:24591749-24683579 GCF_006229205.1 Suricata suricatta | reverse complement strand
AAGAAGAGAAAATAAAAAGAAAAGAGAAAGAAGAAAAGACAAAAAAATATATATATAAGAGGATCAGAGACAACAAAGGACAGTAGACCGCTTAAAAGTGTATGACCAGTTTAGGGGAGAAGTAAGGATGAGATATAGGAGAATATATCTGGGCTGTGAGAAGGTGAAAAAGTAAGGGAGAAAAGAGAAAGGAATATAAGGAGTAAAATTTAAAGGAATTAAGTAAAGAAAAAGGAAAAAAAGGGTAATAATGACAAAGAAATAAGTACGAAAGTAGTGAAGAAAGAAAAATTTTTGTTATATATTAAAAAAACAAACAACCAAAACAAAGCAAAACAAAACAACAACAAAAAAACCCGAAGAAATTAAAAAAAAAATAAAAAAGCAGGCAGCAGCTCCCCCTGGTGGATAGGCTTGGTTTGATGTGGTAAGTCTTGGAGTCTGCTCTCAGAGGCTCCACCCCTGCCTGAGGCGAAATGAGCAGCAGGAGGTGATGTGCACACCTTCACAGACTCAATTGCGGCGTCCCCACCCCCAGTCAGGATCGCGATTGCAATGGGGGAAAGGAAAAAAACAAAACGCAAAAAACTGAGTCTCTCTTAGTTTCCGATAGCTTTGCTCAAGACGCTGTGCGCTGCTGGAAATGTGCTGGGAGCTCCTTCAGTCTAAGCGTGCGCCCGGGCCTCCACCCGCCACCGACTCTTTGTTGAGGGTCCCGTCGGTGCGCGCCTTATTTCTTCCCTGTGGGGACCCGGGATTTGCGCAGTCCGTGCAGGGGGCGAGGTGTGCCGTGGAAATGCGGTCCGTGGTCCCGTTACCAAAACCAAGTTCGAATTGCTCGCGCCTGGCGCAATCGCCGCTTGGGCCGCTTCCCGCCGTGGAGCGCGCCTCCCCAGCGCAGCTGCTTCTCGCCGCCACAGATGCCTCTGATTCCCCGGCAGAGATGGCTTAGGGCTGGAGGCTGTTCCTTCTCTTGCGCCACCCCGGTTCGGGATTCCAGCTACCCTGCAGTTGTCTATGGAGTGGGTTTCTGTCTCCACGCGCAGCCAAGCGTTCTATACCTCTTCCCCAGGGACAGTTCTATGAGCTCCTTCCGACTCTGTCTCTTCCCTTTGTCTCTCGGGTGCCGGTGCCGCGCACTTGCGCCACGTTGGGCTGGGGATCTTACCTCCCCTGCCCGTCCGGGCTGGCCCGTCCTCGGATCTCCCCCGTTCGCCCCCACTCACTCAGGTATCCTTGAGGTTCTATTCCTTCTGGAGTTCGTATTTTCTCCTTCCGCTCTCTCAGATGAACGTAATATCCTTCTCAGTTCGAAAAACGGTGCGGAGGGAGTTTACAGAGCTCCCTTCCTCTCCACCATCTTGGCTCCACCCTGAGAAAGTTTCTTAAAGGAATTTCTATCTGCTGAAGAGGATTTACAGATTACTGGAGGCCTAGCTGTTGTCAAGCTAAGGTTGTCTTTGCCTGTGGCAAAGTATTATCATTAAGATAGGAGGGAGTCCATGGAGATTAGGCTATTGATGAGATATTTGTTAACTGATGGAGACCCTTATCCATTTAACTATTTGTTTTATGTCCTTTACTTTGTTCTTGGGCAGTCAGGACTGCCTGAGGAATATCACATGTGCCATGGAGAGGGGTGGGGAGGGGAGAGGGGTTATGGGTTGTCAGCTTGCTTTACGCGCCCTCATCACTAGTGTTGAGCGACATGTCTTGATGAATCAAAAGAAGTATTTGTACCAGGTATTAGGTCTAATGAGAAAACCAAAGCAAATATGTGCCTCTATTTTTTTTTAAATATATAGACCAGAGTGAAGAACACATTTACTGTATTCTGTGGTACAAAGATATGTTTTGGCCTACATTAGTTGATAATAAGCTGATTAAGTGTTATGTACCAGTTGTATTTAAGTGATAATGAGCCACACCTTACAAATAAGGAGCAAGTTCCCTTTAGGAAGGTTTAGTGCTCACATTAGCAGTGTCCACAAGAAATGTAATCAAAGCCACATCAATGATTTAAAATTTTCTAGTAACCACAATTTAAAAAAAACAGTAAAATGAAACGATGTAATTAAAACGATGTAATTAATACAAAATGATTAATGACATTCTTTTTAATGCTGCATCTTCAAACTTAAAGGTAGACTTAGCATGGGAAACAATAAAATATACCATCAATCATTTTATATTGATTTTATGCTGAAATCATTTTGCATGTATTAGGGTAAATATAATACATTACTGTTAAAAAAATTACACTCTGTGTGTCTTTGGCTTTTGTTTGCTTGTTACTGTTTGCTTAGCTCCTTTTCTTTTGGTCAACATCCACATGCGGCTAGTGATTAATGCATTGAACAGTAAGTGCTTAAAGTCCAGCGCCACAGCTTGCTAGGTAAGTTAACTTGAGCAAATTGTATAAACTTTCAGTGACCAAAATTTCTTTTCTTGAGACTGAACATCAATATGGTAACTTTGTCATTGAACATATGTAAGCCCAAAATATACTCTATATAACATGCTTATACTCTAATTTTCTAATTATTACTAGTGATAATGTCAGATTTACATACTGTGATTCATACATGGAAGAATACAACTTCTGAAACATTCCATCTCTGATGCTTACTTGATGTGATGGTTAGTTCTATTTGTCCTCTTAGCTAGGCTATGATGCCCAGTACTTTGGTGAAATACTAGTCTAGTTTGCTGTGAACATGATACTATTAATATTTAAATAAGTAGACTTTGAGGAAAGCAGATTGCCACCCATCCAGTCATTTAGAAGCCTTAAGACAGACTGAAGGTCTTAGAAGAAGTAACTGCTCCCATATTGCACAGGGCTCCTCTGTGCTACCAACTCTTGTTGGACTTTCCAGTCAGCTGGCAGCTAGCAGGTCTTCCCTGAAGGTTTCAGACTTGCCAGTTGACTTTCATATCAGATATTAACAGAGACTATCATAGGAAATCCGAGATTGTTACCTTACCTTTAAGTAAGCTCAGCATTTTTTGGTAAATATTCAATCTTCAACATTTCTTTCCAGTTTAATTTTCTACCATTCTTTAATCCTTCATAACTTTGCAACGAATCCTACCATCTTACAGCATTAAAGTAGGTTTATGGTAAAAGGACTATCCTCACAATAAAGTGTTTCATTTACCCAGCTCAGAATGTCAACTAATATCCTTAATTATTCCAATGCTGCAGTGCCTACAGGTGGTGTAATTCATAGCCTTTGCTCCATAGCATGAACAAAGCATGACTAACATTCCTAGGTCATATGTCCATCTCCTTATCATAATTAGGTCCAATACCTCAGCTCTATTTGTAGTGCAGGAGGAAAGATGGCACCTGCCAAATTTAAATGGATGAGGAATAGTTCAAGACTATTGCCAACAGGGAAGAGAAAACAAAACCCAATCTGAACTCAGTCCATTGAAACAAAGGGCAGTAGAGATTTTTAGTGCTGGGATGAGCTATTGGAAAAGTACTGGACTATGTTAGGGGACAGGTTGATCAGCAGGATGTGGCAAGCACAATAAGCTATTCCTGATTTTGCAAATATTTTTGTCTGTGATTATGCTATCTGTGTTTGCTAATTGGTGCTGCTCAGGGAAGTTAAACTCCTACCATCTCACAAAGACTTCAAGAGAGGGGCACTATCTTCTTTGATGTTTACATTTCAAAGGGATTGTCCCCAGGTCATTGAGAAAGACAGTCTGGTTTATAAAACTAGCAAGAGATTTTTATTTATTCCTTAAATTTTTATATAAATCCTAGCTGGTCAGCATACAGTGTAATATTAGTTTCAGGTGTACAATTTAGTGATTCAACACTTCCATATATCAACCCTGTGCTCATCACAAGTGCCCTCTTTCATCCCCATCATCTGTTTAACCCATGCCCCCCCGCACTCCCACCTGGTAAACATCACTTTGTTTTTCATAGAGTTTTTAAAAATTGATTTCTAAAGAGGCAGAGAAAGGATTTACAATTGTGCATATTCTATATAAGTACTCTGAATAAAAGGGAATTAAGGGGATTAGAGACTGGCTCATACCTGTCTGAAGTGTAAAACCTACCTGCAAGGAAACCAAGATTCCAAACACATTCAGACGCCACAGTGGGATTGTGAAAGGGGGATGGGTGGAGAGAACTATGGGGAATTGTGGCTTCTGTGTGATCCCCCTCTTTGGATATATAACCAACCTTGGTGGTTCTGGGCCAGTGATGCTATTTACCTCCATTAAAAAACAGAAGCAGGGTAAAACATGGAGAAGAGCAAAACAAGGGTGAAATTCTGTGGCATTTTGCCTTTAACCATATTTATCAGTGATGACCTTCCAAGACTAATGGTTGTTGTTTCACTGCTTTCGAATTTTTTGGACTCTCTGTGATGGTGCTAACCTGGACCATTCTATTGGCTTCTTTGAGAGGTAGTCTTTAGATCAACAAGGTTCTAATAATACAATCTAGCACAATCCAAACATTGTCATTTGGCATCTGTACAGACAAATTTAGACATTTTCACTTGGACAAAAGGGTGATGACAAAATCATTCTTTTACTTTAAGTGATTCAACAATCCCTCATATAACGAAAACCACACTACTGTTCTTCCTAAAACTCAATATACAATAACACTTGATATTAATTATTGGGTGACGACCATTGTTTTTCTACCTTAGTCACACTCACCCTTGGTTTATATAACTTAAGGACTGAGATATATATCTAGCCACTATTAGTACATCTTATGATAAGCAGTAGAAAAATGTAAGGGGAAAAATAAAGGAGGAACTGTCATACAAACAAATATATGAAAGCATACATACATACATACAAACATACATATTCATATCAAAGCAAAGGTGAAATAATGGTACATACTATTTCTACAACTGCCCGCATGTCCACAGAGGGTATGCACAATTGTCTTCTTCACCTTCCATATTTATTTTGCCTTCATCTAGCATCTCAAGTAGTTGTGGTTGTTCCCTAACAAGTGATACTAAATTTTATTCCCAGAGAATCTGTGCTATTAAGGGCTGTGCCTGTTTGACGGACTTTGTAATGTTTTCTTAAGTTTTAGCAAAGTATATAGGTGTATTGAGCACCACCCAAATCTCAGACATATGCCTCCTTGGCCCAATTCTGTAGTACTGTTGTGCCCAAGTTTGTAAAATCGCCCCAAATCGCCCCAAAACAAGCACCAGAGACTGCTAGGGAGACTGAGTCACACCTGCAAAAGCAAAGAGCCTTTATTACAAGCTTAAGCTCGGGCTCACAGTCTCCAGCCAACCCGCTGGCCACGTGGAGAGAGCCCCGAACAAAGGCAGGGCAGGGCCTTTTATGCCTTTGGGAGGGGGCGTTACAGGAAATGATGACAGGTGTACAGTGATCCAATCCCTACCCCCTCCCATCAACACTGGCAGTTGTGGGAGCCAATCACAATAGTTGGAGTATTGACCAATCAGAGTGGGCCCAGGATGCCCCACGTGGGGCGTGACTAGGCCTGCCTCTAGAAAGGTCAAAGGTATCGGCGGGCCTCTCCCAATTGGGTGCCGCAGGAGTTGTCCCTCCTTAAGGTGCGCCCTTTCAGGAGAAGCAGGCACCTTCCCCTTTAAGTACAGGGGAAGGCAGCTGGGAAGGCCCGGTGGGGAAGGCTGGATCGGACCTGCGTCCTTATAGTACCAACCAAAATTGTCCTTGATAATTGGCATCAGTCATTCCCACCAGCATAACAAAGCACCATTTTTTTTTTAGATATTTGGATTTTCTTTACTTTATTTAATGTTTATTTTTTTTAAGAGAGAGACAGAGAGGAGACACAGAACCTAAGTCAGATTTCAGGGTCTGAGCTGTCAGCACAGAGCCTGACATGGGGCTCAGACCCACAAACCACAAGATCCTGACCTGAGCTGAAGTCAAACACTTAACCGACTGAGCTGTCCAGGTGCGCCCCCCACCTTTTTTAGCTAATTGTTGAATGGCATAAATTAAAGTGTCCAAGTGCAGTTCATCTTTGACTTTATTGGGTCCATTGTTTTGGCCCCTGATGACAGATAGTATTCATCACTTTGACATGAGGTTCTCTAAAATTGCAAAACCTAACATCAAGGGGAGGAGAAGGAAAATGTTTGTTAGTGGATCATTAGGGACAATAATGATAGGAGAAACTCCCTTTCCCACCTCTTGATTTCTAGATGCATAAATTCTACTATCAGAAACAAACAGCATGCTATACCAGTCACTAATTCAGAGCATGTGTTGTTTCCTAGAGATCAATATCCCACATTGCAATGTGCCACCTAGTTTGCAATGTAACTTACTATTTAAAGAACATTGTAACATTCTCTCAGGCTAGCTACTTCAGAATGGCAGTGTGCAAGGGTCAGCCATAAATTCCATGAGAATGAGCCAAATGCCATACTTCATTTCTTTACAATTATTTCCCTTAATAGAAGTGTTGTGTGAAATACTGTGATAGTGAACAAGTACTTAAGTCTTCTCATAGTGATAGGGAAGGAAGTATTGCAGGCAGGAAATGAAAATATGTAAGTGGATTAAGTATCCATTCTACAGAGAATAAAACATTGTTTCTTCCTTCGGCAAGTTTTCAAATATACTCACTCTGATTCTGGAGAGTGAGCTGGTTGTTGAGGTTCAGTGCCCTGTCAAGGACTCATTGTTGTCTCTGCTATTGGTAGGCTGGGCAAACAGCAATTAGAATAAGCAGATCAGCCTGAATGTTTCAAGGTCCCTGTCCCTGACAGGATACATAATAACTTCCAACCACACCTCTGCTTCCACAGACACATTGTTACTGTTTTACTTGAGAAAGAACAGGAGGGACTAGGGAGGGAAACTGGCTTATCTCCACAGATTGGGTCATCTTATCTAGCTAATTATTAAATTTTTTCTCTTCTGATGTTCCCTATTAAGCTTTTACAGTACAAATACCTTAATTATTTAAATTAATAAATAAAACCTAAACAAATATCTAAATTACTTTAACAAATGAAGAGATTCTTTGAAGCCATTCAGAGATGTCAATCCACATGCCACCTCTTTAGACCTTTCTTGTTACCACTTTTTTTTTAATTATTCTAAGGTGCTGCCCATATAGCCAAACCATTAGACATCATCTATCAGTAGTATGAATGGGTATCTTGGTCTTCCCAGCTTTTAGGGAAAATGAACAGTCAGATATTCAGCGCCCTGAGAGGATTTATGCTCCTGTTTTTAGGGCTACCCCAGAGTGAGGATGAAATTCGAGAGGTATTTATGTTTTTTGCTGTCAGTAAAATATGCAGAACTATATATTTAAAACAACCCTAAACAATCCTCTTAAGATAAGAATCTAAAGGGGGTACTGGCATTGAATGAGAGATGGAAATTAATGGGCAAGAAGAAAGAAGCATATGTTCTTGACTACTTGTTCCTTCAAAAAATGCCTAAGCCTTATGTACCACTTCTGTTTGACGGTAGAATACTAATGCCAGCCTTATGACTTTAGAGGCCAAGAGAGGTTCCAATTCATGATATGGCCCATGGTCTTACATTTTGTTTGTATAATGTATGGCTCAGTGGCAAGTGTGACATTGTGTCTCAGAAAGCTACTCTTTATTTGCTAAGGATGGTGTATATTTTCTCCAAAACCGTAAAGGTCGATGCTGGATTCACTCACGAGATCTACCTGACTTCATACATAAACTTACCTGACTCATACCTTTTAAGAACCATTGTGTCTTCTTAGACATATGGTCCAAGTGGCAGAGTGGCTTGCATATCACCAACCTGATGCAGATCCTTTTTTTTGCTCTGCACTCCACCAAAAACTAGAAGCATTTCAATGCAGTAGATGTAAACTTCAAGAACTGAAGGAAAAAAAAAAAACCCACTAGGAGATTTGCCTCATTCTCAGTGGTGATGGGTGCCAGAGGCAGCAATAGGTCTCCTTTTAACACCATGTTTTAACATGCTACAGACTACTGAATACACAGAAATTTTATAGAAGTGGGGGCTCCTGAGTTTTTATAACATTTGTTTTCTATTTTCTAGTACTTATGAGTTTTATCAATAAGAAGAATAGTTTTGAATTCCAGCTTAATAACTCTAATTAATATAATAATATCAATTAATGGAATAAATTAATGTAATAATTTCATGGACTACTCTCATGTCCCCTGTGACTGAGAGGCCACTGAGTTCCTACCAAACATACTATGAATGAGGATAGGAAGTATCTATAAACTCGAGGTTAGGTAGTGAGGTTTATAGTTGGCCCTGCCAGTTGATAAAATGCCTTTGGTAATCTTTGCTAGCAGGTTTAGATCACTAACTACACATTAGATCCCTTCCCCCCACCCCCGCCCCAATAAAAGCAAGAGATTTAGTGTCCCTACTTTCTTAAATATATGAATTGTGATCATCCACTCGCCATCTGTTTTTCACTCTTCCTCACTGAAAACATGGGAGCAGGGAAAGGTTTGTAAGAGTAGGTGTAATTAGTTTATACTTTATTTCTTCATTATGTTGGCTGAATGCAGATTAGAAGGAGGGTCAAAGCGACCAACAATGGACTTTTTAATCATAGAGGGGCTGGAGACAGGCTACAAAGAGACCTTTTTTACTTCTGGTCTAGACTTTGCATGAGACTCATACACTTAGCGATAATCCTCCTTCTCATCATCATCACTGCATGGCATCCAATTACTGACCAAGGAAACATGACTGAAATAAAATAACAGGATTGATGCAGGTTTTCTTAACTTCTTTAACAACAGCTAAACTTAAATTGTTGCCACATTCATTGAAGTATAGGACATAGTCAAATAGAAATTTTATCTATTTTTATTTTTAATATAATTCGCTGTTAAATTGGCTTCTGTACAACACCAGCGCTCACCCCAAGTATCCTCCTCAATGTCCATCGCCCATTTTCCCCTCCTCCCACCCCCCCAGCCCTCAGCTGGCTCTCTGTATTTGAGAGTCTCTTATGGTTTGCCTCCCTCCCTCTCTATTTGTTTTTTTTTTTTCTCTTCCCATCCCCCATGATCTTCTGTTAAGTTTCTCAAGATCCAAATATGAGTGAAAACATATGGTAGCTGTCTTTCTCTGCTGACATATTTCACTTAGCATAATGTCCTCCAGTTTCATCCACATTGATGCAAATGGCAGGATTTCATTCTTTCTCAGAAAAAAAGAAAACATGTTCCTTTGGAAATTCTAAATAATATAAATTTAATGTAGATACTGCATCTTTAATCATTTCTTTTTTTATTTTTTAAACAAATTTTTAAAGTTTATTCTTTTTTTTTGAGAGTGGGAGGGCGTAAGGGCAGAGAGAGAGGGAATCGCAGAATCCAAAGCAGGCTCCAGGCTCTGAGCTTTCAGCCGAGAGTGCTATGCAGGGATCAAACTCATGAACCGTTAGGCCATTACCTGAGCTGAAGTTGGACACTTAACCAGCTGAGCCACCTGGTGTCTCTTAATCATTTATTTCCTAATGCAATAACTATTAGTGAGTGAATACTAGGTTATAAGATCACATTCCAAGACCTGAAAATACAGATGTATGCATTTATTCAGTACTCTACCATTGGTGTTATAGCAGTGAACAAAATAACTTATTTTTATAAAGTCTAGAAGAGTCTTTTACTCCATTCTTAGAGGTGGACTTTGCAAGGTGATGTTTATAAAATATCTATCCATATGATCTCTCTATGCCCCTTTCAACTATAACTTTGACAGAGGGTAGGAGATTTAACACAGCCCTGGGGCAGAAATGTAGACTGTTATCTATATCACTTAAATTTTAAATTCTCTGATCTGCATTCATTATAAAGATAGAAAATAAGGCATTTGACTGATCAAAGACTGCATATATTTTACCAGAGGCCCTATTATTCTGCTTTATCAAATACACCCAGCTGTGCAACATTTGAACTTGAGTATCTAGTTGGTTGAGTTTGTGACAGTCTACTATCAACTTCTAGTATATGTCTAGATTTTAGATCTAGATTTACAAATTACATGGAGAAATGAGGGAATCACTAACTCAGTATTTTAAGCTATCAAGGTTGGTGCAAATCTCTATCAGATCTCCAGGATGAGATCTTTTTTTCTTTATATTTTTCCTTTTTTCTTTAGTTGTTATGAAAGGAATCAGTTCAGATTCTTCCATTTGGCTGGTCCCATAATCATAGTCCTCAAAACTTTGCTTATGGAAACTGTGTGTTGCACTGGTTGGGGGAGGGGGAGAAGGATGTGGGTGGAGAATTGTGTCATCTGTCAAGAATATTCCTTCTAATAATATATTAAGGACTTGGGAAATAAAAATACTTGGTCCAGGAATTTATTTATTACCTTATCCAATTATGTTCCTACTTCTATAGTGGTCATGACTGTATTTTGAGTTGAATCACTTGGGAAATGTCAGGTTATTCACCTGTTGCCCAAGGAAGTGACTCTAGATGTCTTTGTGATTAATGTGTTGTTTTAGGTTGTTCCTCCTGGAGTCTTGATTGTTTTCCTTTAGTCAGTAGGTTCCTGTCTGAATATGAACTAAATTCCAGAGATAGATAAAACACTATTATAATCTGCCTTAATTGCTTTTGATTCTATTTCCATAACTCTCTGAGGTTCAAGTCAACTTGGCTGCCCCTCTAACTTTCGCCACGTGTTTTGTAATTGTATCTGCCTTATTTCTGTGGTTAAGTACTACTTTATGATGTTGGGAGCATTTCTGAACTCACTAAGTTGAGAATACTCCTTGTGAGGTTAAGGTGCGTTTGCACGGCCTCCCGCCATCAGAGGAGCACAGACCCCCCCAAGGCACCTTGCTGATTGGTATCAGGACTGACTTGTCCCCTTCTTCTAAAATATGCTGACTGCACCTTGTGAAGGAACTTATTATAGGAATTTCTTCTTTTATGATTATAAGAGCAAATATTACATTTCCTGAGAAACCTGTTTTACTTCCCCTCAAGAAAATAGGCTATTGACCCTGCTCACAAAGAACTAACTTTTGTTCTGCTAAAAAATTTTCTTATATTTGCATGCTGAAGATACCTTCCTTCTCCACATGATAAGCATCTAGTCACCTACATCAATCATTATTGATAAAGATTATGCATGAGTCTTCTACCAATCTATGTTCTGGGAAATGTTTACATACCAAAGAAATTTGTCATCAGAAATCATTGTCTAAGGCAAATGCCACTTCTGTGCTGTACCCCACACATTTTTTACCATGAATAAAGCTGCTCTTAATCAGAGCAGAGATGCCTACCTAGTGATCAGAAAGAAACTTGTGGCTCTCTCATCCCTCTCCCTTTCACCGACACTGTCCCTCCTTCAGGGAGCCCTGGACCTGCTGGAGCTGGACTCTGGCATTTTATGTTCATTTCAAAATACTATTATCCACTTTGATATAAAAGGGCATCGTATTTATACAGCATCTCCTACCATCAGCCCTAGTCTGGCAGAGAAAAGCCACCAAGTGATGGTCTCAGTGATATGTGTGTCACCTGCATTACATTTATTTCCTTTTTTTTATTGATAAGCAGTGTTCAAGCTATTCCACAGAACACAATGGAAGGCAGTATGGCCTACTTTTAGATATTTTTCTTTATTTTTCCACCATCTACCATTGTCATTCTGGAACTTCTACTTCTCTACTGTAGCCTGTTACATCATCCAAGGTCCAAGAGATATCCTGACAGCAATTAATACCATGTCCTTGGTTTCTTACCAGCATGTTAAATTATGTGTCCTAGAAGTATGCTTACATGTGAAGAGCTTCTTAGTTATCCAAATTTATGCTTCACTTGATTCAGTGATTTTATTCAGTAATTTGGTCCCATAATTCTCTCCTAGCACACTCTAGGTATAATTTCCTTCATTTAGGAGGCATACAATTTTTTTCTACTAGGACATTGTACAACTAATCTGTTTATGGGTCTAGTGAGAAGAAAAGAAGGTGAATGTCAATACTGAGTGGAGTCAATGTGATCTTGAGAGGTCTTCAAATCATTTTCCATAAAGAGAACACTAAACTTTAAAAGGAAAACATGAAACACTTCTGAAGTCGCAATAGATTCAGAGAATCTGGAAATTCAGTATTTTTGTTAAAAACAAGAATGCCTGTTTGCTAAGTCTCTGTCTTACTCCTTCAAAATCACAGCTGTGATCTTGGAGTAGCAATATTGTAAGGTTTGAAAATTTGATATTATAAGTAGTTCTATTACCCTTACAATTAAATCCTGATCCTAATCCTTATCTTTTACTATCCTTCAGCAATAGGGAATTAAGAGCTTTTTATATTCTGCCAAGAGACTATCTGGTTTTCATATTTAGTCTTAAATTTCAGATGATGTCACTGCAGAATCTTAAGGAAAAAAATCCAGACATGTAAAAAAGGAAAATCTAATCTTTTAAAGTAGCACAAGGATCAAGTCACATTGATCCATAGGAAAAAAATATGTAATCCTGGTATATTGTGGTCTTTATAGTGAAAATATACACATAAATATCTTAATAAATAGTAATTATTTCTCAATGATTGGAATAAACTTAAAAGCTTGACTAGAATTAATATTATAACTAAGTTTTCTAAGCTAACCATAAAATCTTGTCAGCTCCATAATATTAAATTACAGTTCAATTTGACCAAATTTAAGAGAGGGAAAAAAGAAAGAAAATGATGGAAAGAGGGATAGGTGGTTCATATGTTTATTCTATGTAGTGGGAGTCCATGAAGCATCATTTAAAGTAGATGAAATAAGAAATCTATATGTAATTACTTAACGCTGAATGAAAGAAAATGAATGACTTAATATTGGAAGGATGGGTGAGGATTTTATCAATAAAATCTTAATTTTGATAGCAGGCAATTCATTAATTATATGAAATAGTAAATAGCAAACCAAAAATTAGCATTACAAATATATAGTTAAACAAAGGAAAATACCGTAGCTTGATGTACAATGTTTGAAAATTCTTCTTTTTGAAGTTTACTTAGTAAGAGAGAGAAGGGAGAGAGTGACTGGGGGGTGTGGGGGAGAGAAAGAGAAAGAGAAAGAGAGAAGATCCCAGGCAGGCTCTGCACTGTGAGTACAGAGCCCCACATAGGGCTTGATCTCATGAACCATGAGATAATGACCTGAGTCAAAGTCAAGAGTCAAGAACTTAACTGACTGAGCCACCCAGGTGCCCCAATGTTTAGAAAGTATTACTTCCTAGAAAGGAGCCTAGAGTTAGCAGTGCTATTTTTTTGGGTAAGAAAATCACTATGAAACATGAATTTTTACAGTGTTTATAGAATATTCACATACAAGGGAAAGGATTGTAATACCTATCAAAAACTATAAAAATAACCCCAAACTTTGATACACAATTGAGAATTTGTCTTAAGAAAATCATTGAGCCTATTAAAAAAGATATATATAATTTTTGATTGCTGACTATATATAGTATTAAAGTGTGAAAAGAACCAATAGGGGATAATATGTGTAAATATTAAAACAAACTATCATAAAGACTGAAGGGATCTATAGTTACATAGCATATTGAAGGAATACATAAATGCACGTACTCCTTTGTATTTGTGCATTTAGGAATAGTTAAAAAACCACAGCTGTTTTAGATAAGATGGTGGTTAATGGTGTTTTTATATTGTTGTTCTGTAGGTTTTTGGCTTCTAAAACTTGAAAGGAATAAAGGTACTAAAGGATGGGACTATCATGATAGATTTAGGTTGGGAAGTATAATGAGGATGGCAATCTAAAGATCAACGTGGGGAACCTGCTTAGAGCAAAGAATCAGAATTACTTAGAGGGAAAAGGGGGAAAGACATGGTCGAAATATTGCAAGATTTGGTCATAATCAGGGATATCAAGCCATCATATATCCTCAAGTTTGTGGCAATTACAGGTAAAGAAGCAGAACAAACACTCTCGGTTCTGAGAAAAGAAATGGCTTTCTGCAAAAGCAGTGGTCCCACTAAAGCACTATCCATTCTAGATCGGACCGCAAGTTCCTGAAAGTAACAGTAACTCTCATTCCGCCTGAAAAACAGATGCCCTGGTGGGTTGGGGTGGGAGGGCAGTCTTTGAGGGCTAGGTGACGTGCATGTTGAAGTAACCTCCATTAATAGCTAAGGAAGCTCATGAATCAATGGTGACCCTGTAGTAGTGTACTTGCTGATATGCTGATGCAGTTATGGCCTGAAGTCTACCCATTATTTTGTTACTTTTACACTGGATATATAGGCAGATAGTTTTAAAAAGTAAAATAAAAATAATAAAAACAAAATATCCGCAGTTGCATACGCACATCCAGCAGGAATAAGACATTTCAGGTCATTATAGAAGAGGGACAGTAGTGGTAGTAGAATATAGTAAACCAAGTTACCCACTTCCCTCCTCTAAATCTTACATAAAGGCAAGAATTTGATCTTTCTCATACACAGAGCAGAATAGGACCGTTACTTCCATATTCTCTGGTGAAATCAGCCTTTCCTCCATAGTTACCCTGTTGCAGAAAGATCCCCTTCCCCCAGTCAGGTAGCACTTAAACCTTTTTCTTTTACTTTCTTTTCATATAATTGTGGAAATCTATGATGAGGTAAGGACTGACCCAGTATGCTTAGCTTTAGAATTATTTCTGAACTTTACTTTTATATTGTTAAACTTAGCTCTTTTTAACACCCAAGGACCTGATCAAACTGAAACAGTTTGCCTGATTTTGAAGAAAGGGAGAAAAATGCTAGGAATTAGCTGAAAACAAGGTTGTATTTTTATTAAGCTGAAAGGTGATAATTATAACACCAGTAGACAACACATTAACACAGAAATACAAATAACCTAGAGTATGAGTAGAAAGGCATGATATTTCCATCTCTAGTAACGTCTGTGTTTCAGAAATAGCAATAATCAGGCTTTAAAATTCTCAAATGCCTCACTCCGCCTCTGGGGACTGTCACCTGCTTGGTGATAAAAGTGGCTTGATGTAAGTGGGGTTGTGGGACTATTTTTTGTAAAATGAATTAACTCTTTATAGTCAAAACACACAAGACTTATTTTATTTACTTTTTATAAGAAACTAAAATTCATAATCAATAGTGCACATTTTCAAGGAAAGAAACTTTTATGGCTCATGATGAACGTTGCTATCAATTTAAAGCCTTGACATCTCTTTCTCTAAATATTACTTTTATTAGGGATCACCCACACACTACTCCAGGCATTTTACACAGATACTGGTTATTTGTTTTTGTTTATCTTCTATCTGCTGCATAGATGATAGGTCTGCTGGACAGATGACAGATGCGAAACACCCAACCATCGCACTTCTGCCAATTACCAACCCGTGAACATTTTCAGTTGTCTCCAACAATGAGGAGTCGTTCCCTGTATAAATCTGTTATCATCCCATTCTCTTGCAAATACAGGTTCTGCTCTTCCTTCCTCTTCGCCAAAATGTAGTTGAAAAGAGAGATCTCTCCTAATTCTGTGTTTTTACAATGCTTACTAAGTCAACGCTTAGATAATCTAAAGCCAGATAAAATTTAAAAAATCATTTTATTCTGTGCAATATAAACAAAATGAAATATGGACTTCAAGAGTAAACAGGGGCGTCTGAGTGACTCAGTTGGTTGTGTTTGACTTTGGCTTGGGTCGTGATCTCATGGATTGTGAGTCCAAGCCTGGCTTCGGGCCTTGTGCTGACATGCAGAGTCTAGAGCCTGCTTCTTTCTCTGACCCTCCCTTGCTCATGTCTCTGTCTCTCTCTCTCAAAAATAAATAAACATTAAAACATATTTTTTAAAAGGAGCTTAATTTATTTACAAAAAACCCCAACAATTCTGAAAATGATTATTTCAAGGCACTTGTGGAAGGAAGGGACTCATGATTACCATTTATAAGATCAAGAAGTAAAAACACAGAATGACAAAAGATCACCTGGAGAGCAGGAATCTTTAAGTTGTGATCACCATCTTTCTATACAGTAAGTTGTTCACCACAAATTGTATAAACATGTTACTGGGCCACATTCAGCCAGAATTTAAAAGAAGAAATCCTGTCAAAATAATCCCTTTTTCCTTAGGGCACAGTGACAGATATAAGCGATCAAAGAAATCACAGTACACATAATTTATCTCAAGTTTAGAAAGGCTCCTGAGTCTGTCCTGCAAACCATAACATTAAACACCCTGGAAGTATATGTCCTTGGCTACAGAATTATTGAGGGGCTCAACAACTGGTTCTTGGTTTTTAGTGGATTATGTCAACTGAGTAAAGGGAATAAAAGATGCCTTTAGCGATTGCTTCTTCACTCAGTGATATTTATTACTGCTATCCATAACCTAGATTGATACTTTCTTTCAGAAAAAAAAAAAAGTCCTTATTGTTTGCTAGAGACCCTGGGAACAGGTAATTACCCAATCAGCTATTTACCATTTCATCTTTGTTCCCCATACCTCATTCAAATCACATACATATAATTCCCTTCCCTTTGGTGACTATGCTCATTTCCATTATTTACCCTCTTTTAAATTATAAGTAAGGAATATGAGGAAATGTTATTCATCAACTTCTTTCATGTGCTACAATGTCACACTGTACAGTTTTCAAATAATGAATGAGCTAATGCAATTGATTTTCAAATATCTCTGTTCTTAAGACATACATAAATTATATTTATATTTTCACCTTGGAAGACTCCTCCCTAGGAGTTACTGATTCATTGAATGTCACTTGGACCCTGGGTTTTTATACTTCCTACTAGTGCCCGACAACTAGGTATGTTTCGTTAACACCAAGTTAAATAATATAATAAATATAATATAATATAATATAATATAATATAATATGCCCTTCAGGTTTTCAAATCAGAATGCAGAGATAGGATACAAGATTAGCAGTTAATGCTTTACTGATTCCTTTCACTGAAGTAGTTGAAATTCTTTTTATAATCTATAATCTACATTTGGGTTGTTTTTAGTAAGGCAGAACTTTTAAGGAACGTTCACAAATGAGTACTGTATCATCGAAAGTTACATATTAAAAATCTTTTTTTATGATTAATGGATTTTATATTTTTTGCACCAAAGTTTATTCTAAGGGGCATCTGGTGGCTCAGTTGGTTAAGTGTTCTGACTCTTGATTTCAGCTTAGGCCATGATCTCACGGTTGGTGGGATCAAGCCCTGCTTTGGCTCTGCACTGAGCCTGGAACCTGCTTGGGATTCTCTCTCTCCATCTCTCTTTCTCTCTCTCTCTCTGCCCCTCCCCTGCTAGTGCTCTGATGCATATGTGCTCTCTCGCTCTCTCTCTTTCAAAATAAATAAACCTAATTTAAAAAGTTTATTCTTAAATGTATAACAAGTTCTATGACAACACTTCATTCTAGCTGTAGGTGTCAACAGATGATATGACAGGGAATCCAGATGTTTAAACAGGAATGGACTTAAGGATCACCATTGACTCAGGCATAAGGAACAGCTTACCTTTTGCCAAACTTCTTAATTCCACCTGTGGCCAGGGGGCCCTTCTCCTGGCATTTGCTTTTAGCTCATCAAGTTTCTTTTGCTCCTCTTTCTGTTTCTGCTTCTCATCTCATCTCATCCATCTCCTTGGCCTCCTTTTGGGCTGCTTCAGGGGCTTCTTCTTGCCACCTTCTTGGCCACACATGGCACCTGCCACCCCTTCCCCAGACCTAGCCACTGGAAGCAGGACCATTAAAAAATCTTAATATAGCATTCAAAGGGTTGGTATTTGTTACATTCTGATGTAAAATGAGAGCTCCAGTCTTAGATTTATCTATCACAGAGTCCTTTAGCAAATGATTTAAAGGCTGTTTCAAAGTTCCTAATAAAGTATACACAGAGAAAAACTCAGTTCTAGGTAGAATATTACTGTTCAGTATTTTTGTCTTTAGGAAATTCTCAAAACCATGTTAATCCACTTGTGTAAGCTCTTAATAGTTCTTACCAAGTTTAAGAAATAGAGGGGAAATAGATAATAGGTTGTCTCTATATATTAGATATGGAAAGTTAGTAGAACACAGTACCTTGGATTGACCTCATGCTGGGAGGTTGTGTCCAAGTTCCTCCTATAGCAAGAGTGCAAGAGGCTTATTAGTCGGGAAGATTGTAATCTGTGAACATCTTGAAGTTACACTAAACTGGAATCATTCTGTATTCTAGAGGACTGTTCCTCCTTCATATTGTCTTCCTTCCTTTACTTCCTATACTACCTCTTCCTGGCAAGCATTGAGAGTAAGAAATAGGTCTCTAACCTCCTCAGACTCTTCAATGGCTACATACTGCTGACACAATAAAATTTAAACTATTTTTCATTGGATGATCATGGCATGGCTTCTGCCTATATGTTAAAATCCTTCTCAGCTCTTTCCTAACTCAAATGTTATGTTTCAGTAATACTAAACTATTCATAATTCCCAGACATGACAGACTTTCATACACTTATGCCTATGTAAATACTGTCTGGGATCTTTCTTCAGTGTGTGTCCTCAGGCATATAGTTCAACATCATTAAAGTGTCATTTCTATTTTAATTTCTAAATTTCTATTGTGCACAGCTCATACATACATATTACCAACTATATTAAATTTATCTTTACATATAATATTATCAACATTTACTTGTATTCATTCTTAAATCAGCTATAAATGCAAGAGTTAATAAACTCTTCAAGGAGTTTACATGTCTTGAGTTAGTTTTCCTCCTAAGATCCTTACAGTTTCTAAAATGTTAGGAAAACAGAATGATTAAATCTTAATGCAAAATCATCTATGAGAAAACTCAGCTTAACCTTCTGACCAACAGGCAAAAGTTGAAATATTCTGCTCTCATTCATGTTCTATCTGATTTTAATGAAAAGCTATTAAATGTTATAAAAAACTGCTGTAATGTAAGCCTTGTTTGTATCTTTTTAAAAAAATATCCATGGTTGTCCCAACTGTCAAACAAACAAAACAAAACAAAACTTCAAATTCAATGAGGAATATAAGTCAGTGAAAAATGGAGGTAGAATCCAATGTCATAACTGTATCCATTGTATAATTACTAGCTTGGGCAACATACCTGTAAAAAAATGTACAAAAAGCAAAGTCCAAATTCATGTGACTGAGGGTCTATTGATTATTTCATATCCTGCAGGAATGAGAATAACAAGTCTCTAGAGTTCAAGATGTCAAACAAGAAACTTTTACCCCAAGCTGAGTATTACTGCATATACATTATTAACATATTTGAAATCTCTTTAAACACAATTTGTTAATAAAATCTGTGATGGATCTCATCCTTGTTGGAGAATCTCATTAAACAACAGAACCTGACACTGATCATCAAATTTGTGACAACAAACTTGTGTCCTAAGGTAGTATGTTCATTCTATTTTACCTTTTATTGAATTTGTTTCTGTGGATGTGATACTAGCATAACCTCTGAGATCTCTGTCTTCTCATCTTTGTTAGGTAATATATATTTATATTTCTGGGGATATTTCTTGTAAGGAGCTGTGAAAGATCTAATATTTATCTTATTTTGTTGTTTAGTTACTTCATGATCTAAAAGTTTCCTTTTTTTTTTCATTTCTTAAACATGTTTATTATTTATCTGAAACAGAGAGAGGGAGAGGCAGAGGAAGAAGGAGGGAGGGAGGAAGAGTGAGAAAAACAGAACGAGAGAGAGAGAAAAAATGAACAAGCAGGGGAGGGGAAGAGAGAGAGGGAGATACAGAATCCAAAGCAGGGTCTAGGCTATGAGCTGTCAGCACAGAACCTGACATGGGGCTCGTACCCACAAACCGTGAGATCGTGACAGGCACCCCTAAGGAGGTTCTGAAGACCCTTAATATTATCCAAAACATGGGAGATTATTCCCTAGAAGTATCTTATTTTATAGGTGCTAGCGGAATACAAGACACTCCCTGGTCAGAGGGGTAGGATGTTAATACTTACAGCACAGCGGCCCCACGGCTGCATTGGTTTCCCTTGTACCCCCTCTCCGCACCTCCCCCCTGAGTCCCATAGAATAATACAAAGTGGCACTAATGGATGCTGCCCACGCAGAGAGTTGTACTGCGGTAAGGAAACCCTAAATGTAGAAGCCTAAATCAGTTTTACTCCAGACGGACATGTTATATTCATTAGACTGGACAGTAAAGAAATCTGTATTCTCCCCAGAGGAAGTCACCAACACTATCTTTCTAAGTTGTTTACTATGCAAAACTCCTTGAAAAGACAGTCCAGAACTAATAACCTTCCAAAAAAGGAAGTTCTAGGCCCAGATGGCTTTACTAGAAATTATGTCACTTAAAGAAAGTGTTTTAGCAATTCTCTACAACCTCATCCAGAGGATAGAGGCAGAGAAAATAGTTCCTAACACATCCTATGAGACCAGAATTACCCTAATATCATAATGACCTTAATTATAAGAACAGAAAACTACACACTAGTATCTCTCATGAACATAGACACAAAAATCCTTGACAAAATATTAGCAAATGGAATCCAACAATGTGTAAAAAGAATTATATACCACAACCAGTGGAGTTTATCTTAGGTGTGAATGGCTGGTTCAACATCTGAAAATCAACTAAGGTACTCCATCACATAAACAGCCAAAAAAATAAAGATCCACACGATTATATCAATGGATGCAGAAAAGGCATTAGACAATATCCAGCACTGATTCATGATAAAACCTCTCAGTAAACTAGGATTAAAGAGGAACTTCCTCAACTTGACATTGAATATCAGCAAAAAGCCTACAGCTAACATCATACTTTGAATTTATATGGTGATAAACACAAAACCTTCCCACCGTATCACAAGATAAAAAAGTTCCCCTCATCGTTCCTTTTTTAATTTTTAAATTTTTTATGCTTTTTATTTATTTTTGAGAGACAGATAGAGACAGTGTGAGCAGGGGAGGGTCAGAGAGAGAGAGAGGGAGACACAGAATCTGAAACAGGCTACAGGCTCTGAGCTAGCTGTCAGCACAGAGACCGATGTGGGGCTCAAACCCATGAACTGTGAGATCATGACTTGAGCCAAAGCTGGATGCTTAACCAACTGAGCCACCCAGGCACCCCTCCTTTTCTAATTTTTTAAAAATATTTTATTTTATTTTTGAGAGAGAGAGACAGAGCATGAGTGGGGGAGAGGCAGAGAGAGGGAGACACAGAATCTGAGCTGTCAACCAGAGCCTGACATGGGTCTTGAACCCACAAGCTGTAAAATCATGACCTGAACCAAAGTCAGACGTTTAACCAACTGAACCACACAGGCACCCCCATCATTCCATTTCAATAGTGTACTAGAAATTATAGTTAACAGAACAAGATAAGAAAAGGAAAGGCAAAGTATACGTATCTGGGAGGAACACATAGAACTATCTTTGATCACACATGGCATGATTGTCTATGCAGAAAACCCAAAAGTCCTGGAACTAACAAGCAATTATAACAAAGTTAAAGGATACAAGGCTAATACATATAAGCCAAAAACCTTTCTATAGCAGTAATGAACAAGTAGTTTGAAATTAAAGGCACAATCCCATTATATTAGCATCCCAAAATGATATACTCAGGTATAAATCTAACAAAATATGTACAAGATCTATATTAACAAAGCCACACAATTCTAATGAACAAAATCAAAATGCTAAATAGGTGGAGAGATATTCCATGTCATAGATAGGAACCCTCAATATTATCAAGATGGCAGGTCTCCCCAATTTGATTTATAGATTCAGTGCAACCCTAATTGAGCTCCCAACAAGGTATTTTGGGACAGCAGCAAACTGTAAAATTTAAATGAAGATGCAAAGATCCAAAATAAGCATCACAATACTGAAGAAGACCAAAATTGGATAACTGGTAGCCAACTTGAAGACTTAACCATACTATAGTAATCAAGAAAGTGTGGTATTAGCAAAAGTACAGATTAAAAATATATCAATTGAACAGAATGGAGAGCCCAGAAATAGACTCACTAAATATTGTCAACTGATTTTTGACAAAGGAACAAAGGCAATATAAAGATAGTCTCTTCAAGAATGGTGCTAGAACCACTACATACATAGACATATAGAGATTATCAAAATGAACTACAGACCTAAATATAAGATGCAAAACTATAAAAGTCCTAAAAGATAACATAGGTGAAAACCTGGATGACCTTGCGTATGGTGCCAACATTTTTGGCACAACAAAAGCATGATTCGTGAATGAAATAATTGATAAGGTAGATTCCATTAAAAAAAAAAAAACTTCTGTAAAAGGTGATACCAAGAGAATGAGAAGACAAGCCGCATTCTGGGAAAACATATATTTTTAATATAAGTGGTTTTTATTTAATGTTTACTTTATTGTTGAGACAGGGAGAGAGCAAATGGAGGAGGCATAGAGAGAAGGGGAAAGAGAGAGAGAATCCCAAGCAGGCTCCACACTGTCAGTGCAGAGACTGATGTGAGGCTTGATCTGACAGACTATGAGATCATGACCTGAGCTGAAATCAAGAGTCTGATGCTTAATAAACTGAGCCACCCAGGAGGCTCTGGGAAAAGATATTTTAAAGGACACGTTGGATAGGCTGTTATACAAAACATAACATAAGAAAACTTCACAATAAGAAAAAACAAACAAACAAAAAACAGTTAAACAATAGACAAGGACCTTCACAAACACCTCATGAAAGAATATATCCAGTTGGAAAGTAAACATGAAAAGATGCTCAACATTATAGTGTCATCAAAGAAATGCAAATTATATCAATGATGAATTACACATACATGTTAAAGTGGATGAAATCCAGAACACTACAGTAAATGCTGACAAGGACATGGAATAGCAGGAACTCTCATTTATCACTGGTGTGAATACAAAATGGTACCGACAATCTGGAAGACAGTTTGTCAATTTCTTACAAAACCAAACATATTCTTACTCTACGATCCAGCAATCATGCTCCTTGTTATCTCCCAAAGGACTTGAAAATGTATGTTCAACAAACCCCGTGCATAGATATAATAGCAGCTGTATTCACGATTGCCAAAGTGAGGAAGCAATCAAGGTGTCCGTTTGTAGGCAAATGGATAAGTATACTGTTGCACATCCAGACAGGTGAGTATCATTCAGCACTAAAATGAAATTAGCTCTTAGGCTAAGAAAAGACATGGAGAAATCTTAAATGTACATTAGAAAGTGAAAGAAGCCAATCTGAAAAGGCTTCATATTGTATGATTCCAATGAAGAGTGTTGATGTTAGAGAAGGCCGTGCATATGTAGGGGTAGGGAGTATGTGGGGAAATCTCTGTATCTTCTTCTCAATTCAACTGTGACCCTAAACCTGTTCTAAAAATATAAAGTATTAATGACAATAAAAGATAATTCCAAAGAAATGTAGATTCAAGATGTGCTGAAACATGAGAGACCTATAGAGAATGTTCTCACGAGCTTTCTATAATCATAAGCTTCTTTAGGACCTCTTTAGACCACTAAATAATAACTAAACAAAATTTTGCATACATTGACTTCTCAACACATCTGATTTGGCTGTAATTCCACTATACACAGTAGTAGCTAAATCGTTACCAGGTGTAGTTTGCCTAGAAGCAGACTAAAAGAAGGATTATTGAGAAAATGATAAAGTGATGGAAATGTGTCAGTAAAAGAGATAAGAGGTGAGGGATGCAGCATTAAGCAGGAAATAAACCTAGATAAATATTTGATTTCTGCTGATCACTAGCTTCAGTCTGACTCAGCAAGGAACATCAATGGCAACCTGAAGTTGCCAGACCTTGAGTGAGGGTGGCTAGCTTTCTGTACCCCCATATCTTCCAGTCTTTGGCTATAAAGCATGCTCAGGGGGAGCAAAAAACAGATATGTCTGGTTGGTTTAGGTGACTCAGTTTAGCCAAAACCATTTCTTGGGATAAGAGTACAATGTTGAGCTACTGTTGGCAAACAGTCACAACCATTGAGAGATGGGTAGTGCAGCCCAGTAAAAAAGATATGGGCAGAACACCTACCCTGTTTACTACAAAGAATGTAACGGCTTTAAGTAACATAATTAGGCTCCAAATAGTGTAATCATAAGTTGTCTTAGAAATTTATTACATAAGTAGTCTTAGCAAAGATAACACATGCCCAATTCACCCCTTAACACACACGAACACCTGTGTACACATATACACAAACATGCATATGGAACATGGAATATGAAACAAACATATATTTAATTGATACACATCTGGTTTTGTATTTTATAATTGGTGAAGCATTGGAAATTAGCAGGGGACTGATGTGCCTTAGTTATTTGCGAAGGGATTCTAGAGCTAATGCCTGTTTGGTTTTTATTTTCTTCACATATTCCCTGCAGCTTGTCTGGCAATGAAAACAATTTTAGATACATTAGCACTGCACTCAAGGTTGTGATAATTATTATTCAAAAGAGTCTTGTAGCATATAAATATTTAAATTTCATAGTAAGTATTTTAGCTTTGCAGCTTTTAGCAGCCTTCTTAAGTTGGTGCTCATACATTCTTCTTTGGTTTTTCTTCAATATCAGAAACAGAATAGCTAATAATAATAATCATAAAAGAACCCTGTTTTTTGAGCTTTCTTTAAGAGTCCAGCATCCTAGTAGGTGTTGGTAGTCTTTAGAAAGGAAATAGAAATAGAAATTAAGGAACAGTGGCCAATTCCCTATTTAAAATATAATAATGTTGTTTCAGTCAAAGGTATTTCCCTTTTTGAAAACTTAGGCAATGTTTGATCAGAATTATAGCATTCTTTCATATTTTCTTATACTGGGGCACCTGTTGATACATAAATTGAAAACCTCAGCATATATCTGCTTTAATTATTTTGGTCATGGGCATTCTTTGCTGATGTGCAGGATGCTGTAGGTCACAAGATACAAAACATCCCATGGTCAAAAATTTAATGGATGCTCAGCAGACAAATTCCTTAGCCAGTGGTAAATGTCACTGAAAATGCCCTTCACTTTTGTTGAAGTTGTCAGACTTCCTTATCACCAAGTGATAACTATGTTTCATTTTGTGGAGAATTTTAATTTGGGATGCAAATTTGATTTACTAACTAAGAAAACTGTAAGTGTTGTGACCTAAAGGAGATGTTTGAGGATTTCATCACTGGCCATTCTTTGGGCCACCAGATTCTTACATATTTCCTCTTGCTACTCTGGCTTGTCTTCATTAGGTCCAATGACAGAGAGACATTGAATATTGTTATCTGCTTGGAACAAGCAATACTTTACTCTTTATAAGTATCATTTCATGTCATCCTCATAAAAATCCCTTGAAAAAGGTTATCGTTCTCTTCACTGAGACATTCTCTGACAACTGCATAAGGTTACTACAGAAATCTAAAAACCATTTATAAATAAGGTAAAGCTATAAGAATAAACATAGGTTTTATTTCAAGTTTTATAAACTATAAAGCATGGCATACTATAAAACAAGAGGGATAAACTTGATGAAGTAAAATGCAGCTCTAGTGGCATTCCAAAGTACATTGCCAAACAACACTTAATCTATACAATTACACACACATACACACACACACATTAATATTTATAGTAATAGTAATAACCTAGGGATGTTGCAAAATGTTTACATGCCCCCTAAATCATCAATCAAATATAATATAATGGTTAAGTATTTTTAATATTGGGCCTTTATGGCATTTCATTCTTCTGAAAATTGGTGATTCGTGAGGTTGCAATATGTATAACAGAAGATATATTTGACAGGGAGTCAAAACATCTGGCTTCTGTCTATAAATTTTTCATGACCTTTCTGGATATCACGTTTTTCATCTGTTAGGTGAAGAGATTGGATCCCATTATTTGTAAGTTCTGTTTTGAATGAACATATTATGAGTCCATGTATGATAACACTCTGTTAATCCAAGTATTTAAACATATATATCAAAGTAGTTTATAAGAATATAGTCAGTATGTTTAATTATACTTTTTAATATATTTTCACACATTTTATATTTAGAAAATCTAATTTTATTTTCTCAAAATATGTATAAAGGCAATATCATTTTCGTATGAAATAGGGCAATTTTCTGATATATAATTAAATGCTAATCCCAGGATATATTTACTTTAAGCAACTGTTTTATATCTAGACTGTTGAGATTTTACGTATACCAAATAAAAATTAACTAATAATTAATTTTGTATCTTTTAGAATCTAGCCAATGCTTATTTTAAAAATCTGGGAGTTACTTGCAAAATAAAAGATTTTTAGTGAGAGTGAAAAACGAAGACTACATTATTTTTAATTATATTTACTGAGAAAATTAATGGCATTTTAAAGTGATGTATGGATTTTT
Source organism: Suricata suricatta (assembly GCF_006229205.1). Classification (NCBI taxonomy): domain Eukaryota; kingdom Metazoa; phylum Chordata; class Mammalia; order Carnivora; family Herpestidae; genus Suricata; species Suricata suricatta. The sequence goes on along the minus strand of NC_043703.1, from coordinate 24,657,174 downwards.
AAGTAAAAATGAAAAGTTTTATTGACTGTTTTAGGTTATTTTACCTCCTATTCACAGAATATTGTAGCTGTTTGGAAGAGTGAGCATGCATTTGTATTTGTTGTTTAAGTTTGCACTGAGATTATAAAGGATTTTAAATTGTTATAATGTTTAATGTTTCCATAAATATGAATGTAGTAATTATGAAGCCTGAGTCAAGCACCTGAGTTTCACATTTTCAGTCTTCTGGAATTTTGAATATAAAAAGTTAAAATATTAGTAAATTATTAATAAATTAGCAATACTGTTTTGCACTACCTTGACTGTATTTTAATAGAGGGCATAAGAATGTACAAATAGATTAAATACCATAAAATATTTGAAACTGTCTTTTTCTTTAATCAAAGAGGAACTTTCACAGCTATTATCAATTCTTCTATTTAACAATCTTAGAAAATACGGTAAATTTTATTAGTTATTAGTTTTTTGAGGGAAAGTATTTTCCTGTCTTAGTTGCCAATCTATATTTGCGTCTGGCAAAGTTCCCAAAGAAACTATGGATGCCCAAAAACTTTGCAGATTATAACTACTGTAGTGTAAATGATGGAAAATAATTGCATATGTTAAAAAAATAAATAAATAAACAGAAAAAAAATAAATTAATTAAAAAAAACTTTGCAGATTAAATAACTGAATGAATTATTGTCTTCATGATATAAAAGAGACCACCATGGCTTTTGTAAACTTGAAATCTTGTAATTAGCAGTGATGAAACTACTCAGGATTCTCACTAGATTCAGCATTAGTACATTAAAATCTGTCTTTCAAAATGGAGTTGACCATACTCACTCAATAATTCTTAGCACTTAACTACATTGATGCTTTTCAAAATCATAATATTTTATGACAATTTTCAGTTTTAAATGACCATAGGAAATTTACTCTAGAATAATAAATTTTATATATTATATAAAATTATAAATTAAAATTATATATGTAAATTTTTATAAATTATATATAGAATTTATATATTATAAATAAAAATATATATTATTTAGCTATCCTGTACCTTTAAGTTACAAAACAAAAGGCAATATTTATTAATTATTTCTGGATCTTGATTCCTAAGTTTGATTCTTGGTAAATAGCTTCCTGGTACTAGGGGAAAACACATGTTAAAATAACCAAATCATTAGCTATTTACACATTTTTATCATATTTTCAAATAATTTGTTATTCCCAAAGAGAGGTTCTAAAATAAAACTTGATGAGAAAACTTTTTTCACTTACTGAAATGTGACTTTAAAGACCATCATTTCTGTTTTCCTTTTGGGATAATTTATATAAGTTTTCACATGAAGAGAGTAAAATTAAAAAAGAAAAACTAAGCTATAAGACCCTTTATACATATGTATATACATATACATATCATTATTATGAAATTACTTTTAAATTGTCAGACAACTTGATGAATAAAAGCATCCAAATCATGAAAAAGAATACTTGTAGCAGATTACATATCCTTGCTTTGTACTTTCTTGATTAATTGGATATATATAAATCAAATATATGCCTGGAAGGTAAGAGAGTAACTGAAATTTCACCCTCCTCCTAGGCAGAATGCCTTATTTGAATGTATATGTAGCAGGGCATTACTATTTTTTTAATGTTTTTTTTTTTTTTGAGAGAGACAGAGCAAGAGAGAAAGAGAAAGAGAAACAGAACATGAGTGGGGGAGGGCAGAGAGAGGGGGAGACACAAACCGAAGCAGGTTCCAGGATCTCAGCTGTCAGCACAGAGCCTGATGCGGGGCTGGAACCCACGAACTGTGAGGTCATGATCTGAGCTGAAGTCCAGTGCTTAACTAAACAACTGAGGTACCTTGGTGCCCCTTAAGAGGTCTTCATTAAAAATAGTTATTTACCCTCAAAAGCACAGCAATTATGAATATGAGCAACAGATTTACTCTTCTTGGAATCAGCCTGATTGGATAAGTACACAGAAAATAATTGACCACTTCTGTTTTTCCTTGGAACCACCAGCCTCCTTGTCTGTGAACTCAGGTATTACTTTCTAACATGAGTTACTGCTGGTGATCATCAACAATTATAATCAGTGGTAGTTTCTCAAGACAGTTGCCAATGTCCCTCTTTACTGTGAAAAGTGCTGCTCTCCATAGACACTTACACTGACTGTGATTTTACTACATGTCCCTGATTCCCACAAACATAGTGAATCAGAATGGACTAGATGCATGCCTCCTGCTTGCAGCCGTGAGATTCTCTGGAACTTGGAACGGGAACTTAGAGCAAGCACATACTCTCTCTGCTGGTATCTTGCATTGGGAAAGATAAAAACCGCTAAGTTACGTAGAGATCCATTAAGCTGACAATATGCAACAAAAAGCATATATGATGGGATATGTAATAGATACTGTGCTTTTACATTTTGTAGATTAAAATCTATGTTGAATATTTCAAATAATTGCTTTGTTACAGAATAGTGCTTGGAATTAAGAAAATTACTGACTATTTTTTGTTGTTGGACCAGTATATAGTGGGACAGTGATCTTCAAAAGTCAAATCACTTGAGTAACTTAGAAAAGTAATTGTGATAGAAAATGTACACTGTAGGGGCATCCGGGTGTCAGCTGAGTGTCCACCTTCATCTCAGGTCATGAAATCCCAGTTTGTGAGTTTGAGCGTCAAGCTCTGTGCTGACAGCTCTGAGCCTGGAGCCTGCATAGGATTATGTGACTGCCTCACTCATGCTCTGTTTGTTTCTCAAAAATGAGTAAACATTAAAAATTAAAAAAATAAAAGAAAATGTGCACTGTATGTTGTCTATCATGTTTCAAATTAAAAGCTAGGTCTTATGCATCAAGAGCAAAAGTTATTTGTGAAGCCATCACTATCCCCAAGACTTCCTTCTCTGTACCCACTACCAACACGCTCACCCTCACTGCATATAGGTTCTCAGCAAGAAGGAAGGGGCTACCTGCGTATAATTTATTTATAGTTTTTCATTATAGATATCTGACTGTAGTATTGGAGACTCTAAAACCTGAGGGCACAATTGACTTTAGTTCTAAATCTTTTGGACCAGAGAGAAGAAATGATTAGTTCATGCTTATAAACTGAGCAATTCTAGCAACAAGAATCAAATAGCAATAGATAGTTTTTTTGGAATCTTTCTGTAACAGGTAATTATCAAAGGAAATAGGAACTCAATAGTACATAAGAATATGGAGGAAGGCACCAGTTTGAAGATTCTAAGTATCCTTTGAGGTAAACTTAAAGCCTTTTCTGGCCAGTGGCCAGGGGGCACAAGAAGGCGGAATGTGTTATAGCCTTGGGCAACTGTGGGTGGAGACATCACTTGAGGACTCTAGATGCCTCTCTAGAGCATGACCTCAGGCAAGGGGACCCTCTGCAACTGCTTCTCTGAGGGCCCTGTCAACCTTTCCACTCTAGACATTGCCACTAGGACCAGAATGGAAATAACCTTTGAGCTGCCTTTTTGGTTGTCAGCACCATCGGGAATGCTGAGGGGACCCATGTGTACAAAGGCACACTTGCCTACTCTCCATGGGGTGAGGAAGACAGCATGCTCCCTATCAGCACCTCTGCCACTGGGTCGCTGCCATCTTGGTCACCTCCCTGCACTCTGAATCCAGCATGACCCCACATTCCACTTTCTCACTGCCTGAGACAGAGGACATACAGGAGCCACTGGTGTTTGCAGAGCAGCCCCTGAGAAAGCCCAGCCCTGCACCAGCTGTACTGCTGTGTGTTCAAGGATTCTGTGACATCACATGTGGTCACAGGTTCTGTCAAAGATGAGCCATGCAGGCACAGAAGTGTCCCATGGTCAACACCAACCATTCTTGGTGGTGAACAGCATTGTTATGGAAGAGCAGATCAAAGAGTTCTTCATCCATTAAGCTCAGTGCCTGGAAGGACCACAAGGACAACCTTGCCTACAGATCTGTGCAGTGCCTCAAATACCCCAGCTGCCTGCTTTTCCTTAAGATGAACCTGGGGGCCAACCTCGAGATGTGTGAGCATAAGTGCCCCACCCCAAGTACAGGTACATGGTTCCCTGGTAACCAGGACACATATGATATGTACCTGGAGACTTGCTGCTTCCAGGGCTTGAAAGAATTCTTGCAGCTGGCAAAATACCACTTCCAGAAATGCACATGGTACTAGTGTGGAAGATCCAGGAGATGCTTTCCTGAGCTCTGTGCTTGGCAAGCTGTAGGAGAAGTTAGTGAAGAGCATCAAGATCAAGTGTGATGTCCTAAATGAGAAGCAGAGCAAGCTCAGCAAGGGTGTCATGAAGTTTCATAGGGGTGTGGCCACATTGAATGACCAGCTGTCTTGCATCAGCATCAATGTACACCTGAACATGGGAATCCTAAAGATCCTATGATCTTCAGCAGATCTTCCATTCAAAGGACTCTTCCTGGGCCCTGTCTGATGTCTTTGCTTTCATTCCACAAGTGACCTCCTCTTCCATGGCTTCTCCAACAGGACCATCAATGTTTGGAACACATGTATCACCTATAAGTGCTCAAAGACACTGGAGGACCATAATGTCTTTATGCTGGCATTCCACATCCTGGGGTGCAAACCCAAAGCAACACAGAAGACTATGCCACAATTTTGTGAAACATCTTGTAGAAGATGGCATGACAACAGTGTGTGAATGGTGGTTTCCTTACACAGCATGCTCTTCAGAGGCTTCTTAAAGGCCATCAAGGTCTGCAACATCTTGGGCACCCAGCTTAAGTTGAAGAAGCTCATGGCCCTTAGCCATTGGGTGTAGGCCCTGATAGGTGCCCAGAGGTACCTGTGTAGTGACTACTACCAATGAATATCTGGAACATATAGACCCTCAACTGTATCTATATCCTATAGACATCTGGTAACAACATCTAGTCTATACATGTGATGAAACATTACATTGTTTATAGCACATAGAACTCATTCATGTGGGGGGCATGGACCTAAGGAGCAGGTGAGGATCCTGACAGTCCACAGGCACTATGTATGCCCTTGAAGCCCTACCATACCTAAGTCTTAATCCCCTGCTATAACCAGTCCCTCAGGGTCTGAAGTAGGAGCAGCATGATCTGTACATAGATCCTTCTCTGTCACCAGGGCAATGTGACTGTGATTGGCTATGTCCCAGGGCTGGCTCTTCTCAGGGACTGTTGGCTTCACTGTGAAGATTTGGGCTTGCTAACAGGGAATCTAGCCTGAGTGTTGGCTTCTTCTGGGGCAGGCTGGCCACATAAGTAGTCTCAGCATCTCGGCTTGGTGGGGATAGGCGGACAGGCTCAGCCTGCCAGGCAGTACCTTCCTGGCCCTACACTCAACACGCTTCTTGGTCCTGGCCTCAATGCTGCCAAAGCAATGCCCAATCCCTCTCTCCAGGTGCCACGTTGGATGTTCTCCTCGCCCCACTTCCATCCCTACCTTCGATGGATTGAGGGTCCTTTTACTGTTTTTAGTCTGTATATAGATTTGATGACTTCCTGATTGAAATAAAAGCCTCCCGGAATATGAAAGTACTAAATTTAATCTGAACAAAAGATTTAGAGTTGGCTTTAGTTAGATTAAGTGTCTATCAAGGTTGGTCAAACTACAAATTAATATTTATAATATTCTCTTGAGGTGTTTGCCTGAGCATGTAGAAAAAAGTAAAATAGAGTTGCTGATTTATGGGAGACATGATTTTAGTGTGGAAATTTGAAGTAAGTTTTTGGTCTTTAATGTAACAAAGGTGATATCTACAAATATGAGCACAACAAATATACCATAGTCACTATTACAGCTTTTGGTCTTAAAATATTTTATGAATGTGGTGCATTCATATGTTCTTCAATCCCATCGTCTCCCTAATATTGTGTAGTAGAAGCTTGTTGCAAATATAAAATGTAGTGGAAAATATGTATTTGTTATTAGAGATTGATATACTAATATTCATACAAAGACTGCATTTAAGATATACACTTATAACAAAGGTGGCATTTTAGCTATTCGTAAGTTTCCAGCTCTAGCTGGCAATGCTCATAGCCTGACCTAATCAGCACTTTAAAAGTTGTATCCAATGAAATCCAACATAAGCATCTGTGCTAGCTTAAGCAGTATGTGTGGAATTATTTCTGGGTTATGTTTTCTCATGCCTGGTTTAAATCTAAGAGCTATTACACAAGAATTATCTACAAAAAAAAAATAGTGATTCTGATCAACTCTCTGCACTTATAAATCCCACACAGTTGGGAGAGAAATGGATGTTGTACAAAAGATTCAAATGACAACAGCTGCAGACAAGCTGTGCATCTGGCACATTCTGACTCTTGTTATAAGCACATAGTGCAAGTGACAATTGCTTTCCCTTAATCCTGTGATTGTGGTCTGTACAATTTGAATCATCTTTCCATAACTTTTGGGCCTCCTACAGACATCTATGTCCAAATTTCATCTTTCATTGCATTACATCATTGTATTGTAGCAGTATGCCATGACCCTATAAATTGATATTTTATGTGCTGCCTCTGTATGTGCTTAATACTGATAAAAATAAAATTACTCATAACAGTAATAGGGTGAGGTAGACAAATAAGAATTATTTAGGGGTGTCACAGACACACTCAATTTTATAAGAGGTGATTTTTTTTCTTTTTAGTTTCAGTTCAACAAATATTTATTATAGACTACACTATGGGAGATAGCAAAAATGTAATCTCTGTATTCAAGGGGACAGAGCCTACACATGAAACATTTAAATGTATTCCAGTACAGTGCTACTGTGCTAAGATATTTGGTGCATATTTTAAGTTTTATAGATGTTCTGAAATGATGCAACTAAGGGTATTTTTCAGGTAAATAACCTGCCTTAATGGTGGCGTTCTCTTAGCCTATTACAGAGGCTGCATGTACTGAGCACATACCATTTATTAGACACTACATATTAACTCATTTAATTATCCCAACTACTGTGAGGGTCATTTAGTACTATTAAACCATTAGGTCACAGATGAAAACAGAGTTTGAGGAAATTAAATATGTCTCATTATTCCTTGCACTAAATGCAGAGAGGATTCAATCCCAGCACTCTCTGATTCCAGAATTCATTTTCTTAAGCCTTTCACTATCTTGCCTAATTGGGTGCTATTATACACAATGTGTGTGTGTGTGTGTGTGTGTGTGTGTGTGTGTTTCTCCACCACTGTTACCGAGATATAATTAACATACAGGGTTGTGTAACTTTAAGGTGTACACCAGGCTTGATACACTTATATATTAAAGTAGGATCATTACTATAGGCTGAGTTAAGACCTCCATCACTTTACATAATTTCCATTTCTTTTCTTGCCTGAAAGCATTTAAGATCTACCCTCTTAGCAACTTTCAAGTATATTGTATGGTATCGTGATCTATATCACAATGCTGTATATTAGATCCCCAGAACTTAACAACTAGAAATTTATACCCTTCAACCAGTATCTCCTCATCCCTTCTGCAACATACACGAACACCCACACCTGAACTGCCCATCCCTTATCCCCACCAGGCCCTGATAATTGCCATTCTAATCTCTGTTTCTACAAATTTGGCTTTTTTTTTCATATAATTTTAAACAGTTCTCAACATTCATAGAGAAATTTTGGCACTTGGGACATCTTCAAGGTCTGGAGAAGGTTTTGTTTTCATGACTGGAGGAGGAGCTGTTACTGCATCAGGTGAGTAGAAGCCAGAGAGCCTGCTAATCCTCCGGCACTGTTCAGGACAGCTAGCTCCCTCCAACAAGGACTTATCCTGCTTACAGCATCAAACAGAGCCAAGGAGACCTTGGCTAGATCATTCTTTGTTGCAGAAGGGTATCTTTTGTACAGTTGCTTGGTTAGCCACACTCTGACCTCTACACATTACATTGCATTAGCATTTCCTTCTCCACTCATGACAAACAAAATATCTGCATATATATTAACAAATATCCCCTGATGGTGGGGTGGATAGCATCCTTGTTTGATAGCTGCTCCCCCAGAGGAATTAGCTTACAGAAAAGTGAGGAAGACAGAGAATTAGCCTTGCCCAGATAGTCATATTTCATGTAGCTAAAAGAGGTGTAAACAAGGTTCTGTGCTGAAACAGAGCATCAGGAGATTAATTTTGCATAGGTCATTTCATGGAGTCTTCACTATAATATGGCTATAAAATAGATTTTAAAGGGGCGCCTGGGTGGCTCAGCCGGTTAAGCGTCCGGCTTCGGCTCAGGTCATGATCACACGTTCGTGTGTTTGAGCCCCGCATCAGGCTCTGTGCTGACGGCTCGGAGCCTGGAGCCTGCTTCAGATTCTGTGTCTCCCTCTCTCTCTGCCCCTCCCCGCTCATGCTCTGCCTCTCTCTGTCTCAAAAATAAATAAAACACTAAAAAAAAAAATTAAAAAAAATAGATTTTAAGGACAAATAGGGTAATACGTATCATAGAGAAAAAGGGAAGTCATCTGATTGAGAGAGAGAAACTTATATCAACTCCTAGCAGAGGATGAAAAAATGTGACAAACTCAGGAAGTGAGACCATGTCCATGTGGCTCATCAATAGAGCGAGAGCAGGTGTGATGGTTAATTTTGTGTGTCACCTTGCCTGGACCACAGGATTCCAAGACATTTAGCAAAATATTATTCTGGGTGTGTCTGTGACGGTGTTTCTGGTTAACATTTGAATCAGCAGATTAGGTAAAGCCACTTGTCCTCCCTGATGTGAGTGAGCCTCCTACAATCAATTGATGATGTGAATAGAACATAAAAGCTAAGTAAAGGGAAATGTCTGCCTTATTGCTTAGGCTGGGGCATTGCACCAGCCTTCAAACTCCAACTTAAACATTGCTTTTGAGCTTGCTAGCTCTCAGACTGAAGCTTACATCATCAGCTCTCATTTTCTCATATGTTCAGATTTAGACTACTGTTACACATCTGTTCTCCGGGGTTCCTCAGCCATAATCACATAATTATGTGAGCCAATCCCTTATAATAAATCTCTTTAAATCTCTCTCTTTTTCTCTATCACTACACACACACACACACACACACACACACACACACATTTATAACCACAAGTAAGGTGAAAAAACACACTTCCTGTTGAAGTGTACACATCCTATTCATTCTATTTCTCTGGAGAACCGTGGCTAATAAAGTCAATGTGAGGTCATGATGCAGAGAGACCAGGCTAGAGAATGCGGCTGGAGTCAGACTCTTCAGGACTCATGTAATAAGCTGAGACATTTTAACTTAGTTTTTAGAATTTATTTTCTTTTAAGCTTATTTCTTTATTTTGAGAGAGACAGAGTGCATGCCTAAGCTGCAGAGGGACCAGAGAGAAGGAGAAACAGAATCCTCAGCAGACAGTTGTGGGGCTCAAACTCACTCACTGTGAGATTATGACCTTAGGCAAGATCAAGAGTCGGACACGTAACAGGCTGAGCCACTCAGGCACCCTAGCTTAATTTTTAAGTAATATTTTAAAATATTTATCCTGAAGGAAACATGAGCCAATATAAAATTTCAATATTTTTGTTATTTTCTATGTGTTATTTGCCAAAATGAGAGATGCCAATATCAGGTTAGATATACTTGTTCATGGATTTATTGGCTGGAGGAGAAGGGTTTTGTTGACATTGTAGAGTAGAGCAGGGTTGGGATAGGCTGGGGCTGAATGAAAAGTCCTTTTGCTGGAAATGAGGCAAGAGATGGTAAAGATAGGTATGAATTGCTAATCATAGAATAAGGAAGGCCAGTTTAATCAAAGGGAACAATACATAGCGAAAAAATAAAGACCAATATTGGGGTAACAGTAACTCTTCCCCATTCGACATATTATATAATCTACTCTTTGTATCTCAACATGGCTTCAAAGAGGTCATATTTGTGTTTCATTTTCCCAAGAGCAAAGATTAATTGAGAAAGTTACCAATATATCTGTTTTCTTCACTTAAATCCTTCCAGACAGTTTCTAAACCAGGCAAGTAATGTATAAATTAAACATATAAGATAACTATTCCCTTCTTCTTTGTTCTTGGTACCAAATATGAGCTTAAAGGAGCTCTGCTACCCCGAAAAATATGCAGGTCACTTGTTTCTTACACGGAACAACCAACTACAGTTAAGTATTTAGAAGAGCACTTATTTGGAGGCCAATTCCCCCCACTGGAAAAATAATTCTGGAACTTTGATAACTAGACAAAGTATTATCCGATATTATCCATATTTCTCTCCATGAGCTACATAACACATGTCTAGTAAGAAAACAAGCACAAGAGCTGAAAGTTAGCAAGCAAGAAGGTTTTCTTTTTCTCTGTATTTTATCTGAGTTAACTGAGTGAGTCCAATAAAACGTTTGAGGCAATCACTCCTGAATTATTATATGCTCCTGACTACACCCTGGAGACACTTCCACTGACAGAAATACAGGTGGCTATGGAGCACTTCACTTAATTGGACCACTGTTATGAGCTAACATTAAGCTCTAGTATGACAGACATTGTTTTGGCAATTCAGAAAATCTAAGATTTTTTTACTAACGGGCAAGTAAATAACTGTCTGAATCACACTTCTCTTGATCTTTAGAATGGCTCTGGGCGAAAATGTGAATTAAAAGTCTGTCTTAGCAGTTCTCAACTCACCACCTATCAAAGCCCTCTTGGTAGAAAAGACTCTTTTTACAAACGTGCACAATTGAAAATCAGTGTGTTACTTCTCTTAAGTATAACGTTGCTTAACCTTATTTGTAGTTATAAAATAAAAGGTTCTGTTCAGTTTAAAAGACTCATGCTTCCAAAGCAGGTAGGTTAAACATTCTGCCGGCATGTCACTCTAGCTTCTGCCTCTGCCTTCAGGCCGACCACAGAATAGGGGCTTACCACTTAGGACACAGAAAGACATGACAGAATGTTGCAGAGATATTATAGAAAAGAGGGGAGAAAGACAAGAGAGTAATTAGACATTGCAGAGTTTAAGAGTTCCTGGGAAGTTAGGGAGAAACCAGAGTTATGCCCTCCTGCATTCATCTTTTATTTTGGGAATGTCATTGATGCTGAGATTTGTGCTGTGTTCCTAGATTAATGGATTGATCCTTCTTGATTTCAGAGCAGCTGTGGTATGTTGCTGAAATATGTATTTTTTTAGTTTATACTTTCTTCTGAATTATGATTCTCATAAATCACATTTCATAAGGCAGGTTTATGAAAAAACTATACATAGATATAAACTATATATAGATATTCAATTATATATATATTAATGAAGTCATGTGAGAATATAAATGTTTCATAAGTTTAGTAACAATATTAATAATTCATTCTCATATACAACAGAACCTGAAAGAATGACATTTCAGGCTGAATTTGAGAACCAAATAACAGTGCGTTTACTGCTGATCCATGGTCTATCTCTGACCAAAGAGAAAATATCCTCTTACAGTGCACCAAAGTTTTGTATTTGTTCATTATTTATAAAGAATCATATAAACATATCAAATAAAGTTTAATCGAAATGTTAATCAATTAATTTTACTTTTATAGGGACTATGAGATAATGTCAATACTTCCTCATCCCCCAGGCTAAACTGTTTTAAATGTTTAGCTAATTTAAATGGTTATGCTATTGTCCAATAAAAATAATCAAGGCTCCATTGAGAAAGATCTAAATCTAGGACTGGGACAGGAAATGTAAATGATGAATGATGATCATTTTCTAGTGCTAGGAGTGAAGAAGTGCTTAAGAACAAACAAAAGAAACAAAAACAAACCAACCAACCAAAAAAAAAAAAAAAACACAACCGCTGGGCCAATGTCAAAGGGACACAGAAGTTAAGTGAAAAAGCTTCCAATATTCAAAGTCAGAAATTAGCAACAAAGTAAATAAATTTTATCAAATGATAACCTACAATATAAATGAATGTCCATAGATCCATACTAATATAAATAAATAATTGAATAAATAAATGAATGGGGAGTATTAGACAAATCTACCATGAAGAAAAATTCCAAGTAGTTTGTATAGATACTTCTTTATCATAGAGATGGAGTAAAAATTCTTACACCTTGAGTGAAGACAGCATGTAGTGACATACTTCCAAAAAGATATGTGCACAGGGGGAAACAAGTAACTACACAGTGGAGAAATTTGACAAATGTCAGCCAGATGGTCCAGTTTAGAATGAACAATAAAGAATTATGCTGATGTACGTACTCTCGATATGATGTGATGAGAATATTATTGTACTACAGTGGTCCTTCATTGTAAAATCACACCCCCGTTAAATCATGAGTAAAACATCAGACAAATATAATTGAAGGCTGGTCTTCAGTATACCTGAGAAGTACTCTGGAAACTGTCCAGATTCTCAAAAACAAGAGAAATCTGAAAAATTGGCCACAGCCAACTGAAATATAAGGGGTCATAATGATACAGTGTAGGACATGTAGATACAGATCCATAATGGTACAGCGTGGGACCTAGAAGTAGGTAAACACTACAGAAATGTGGTCAAATTGTTGACTTAACGTATTGATATTGGTTCATTAACTCTAACATGTCATACTAAGGAAAACTAAGTGTTAGGTATCGGGAAACTCTAGACTTTTATTTGCATTTTCCCCTGAAAAATCTCAAATTATTCTGAAATTAAAAAAGTTAAATTAAAAATTAATTGCATTTATTAAAAATTAAAATGTAATTACATTTTACTTCCTCAGTGATCATAACCACAGTTCAGATGCTCAGTATCCACAGGGAGCTGTGGCTGTTGGATGGCACAGATGTAGAACAAGGCCTTAACAGCACGTTTGTACAAAGTCCTCTGGGCAGTGTTAGTCCAGACTCTTTTTCAGCTTATTTCTTCCCTCTTCATTGATCCAAACTCCATATTGAAGTTTAAAGTCCTAGACCTAAGGATAAAAATACTAGAAGATATATGTCTGGTCTTCTTTTGCTCTTTCCACATTTCAGATACTTACATTTAGTACTCTTAACTTGAAAATTTGAAACATTTTGTCTTAATTAATTATTGTCCCCCAAATTTTAAAAAGTGTATTTGGAGTCCAAAAGATATTATGAAGGAAGGATAAGATTCCAAAAATACATTCAAATACCTTTCCATTGGTTTCTTAAAAATTAAATACTATACTTTTCCAGATTATGAAGCCTCTGGGAATTTTGCTTATTGCTCAGAACTGAAAATTTTTATTCGGCAGATTTTTTTAGAAAAAAATAATCTGACTGCAATAGTTTCCATCATGTTTATTATAGATAAAAATTTTCCTATATAATCCTGAATAAAATCTGGTACCATATATGATATTACCAGAAATGGCCCACAAGCATTCTTGATGCATTGCATTCTGAATGTAGCATTCCTAGTGTAACTGAAACCCAGAGTTCCCATCATTTCTATGTTTCTTTAGGGATTTAGAGGAATTTCTTTAGAAGAAGTTTCTTTAAAGGAAAACATGTTTTAATCCCTACAGCAGGAATAAAAACAAAGAAATGAAAAAAGGGGCATCTGGGTGGCTCAGTTGTTTGGGCGTCTGACTTCAGCCCCTGTCATTACCTCACAGAGTTCGAGCCCCAAGTAAGGCTCTGTGCTGGCAGCTCAGAACCTGGAACCGCCTTTGGATTCTGTGTTTCCCTCTCTCTCTGTCCCTCTCCCATCCGTGCTCTGACTCTCTCTCTGTCAAATAAATAAATAAACAGAAAAGGAAAACACTGTAGAAATGTATGGATTTATTTACTATATATCTAAATCTAATACAAGTCCTAACAGTCTTTTAAATTTATACTGACAACAGTAAGTTCCCTCCTCTACACAAAAGCAGTATTTTCCATTAAAATGTTATTATTATCAGGAATAATCCAATTATTTAGACTATGAATTATTTTCAATATGAGATTTTCTTTAAGAATCATTTCCTAAAATTTCTTATTTTCTTTCACAGTAGTTCACACTGTCACAAGACAGCTTTCTTATAATTCTAGGAATACTGTGGTTGTTTCCATTAGATTAGAGTACTTGGGTCTAAATTAAAATAAGAATTATTTTCATGTGTTTAAATAAACTTCTGAGTAAAATATCACAATTCAATACCCTATAAAACTTATTACATCACCACAGTTCCACTTATAGCTATCTTCTATATTGGTTTTGAGCTTTCTGTCTGCTGAAGAATATAGGACATTTATGTATCTTGTTGATTAATGGTTAAGCTTATTTGGGTCATTAGTGTGGCACATTCCAGTTTGTACCTGTCTTGTGAATTGCAGGATTTGCTTCTTAATACGTGTCTGGGATTTTCTGAAGAGCTTCTAGAAGAGAATTTATGCTAAAGGAAAACTTGAGCATATATAATTTGATCCAGTAAAAATGTCTCACACCTCAAAAAGCCACAGAAGTCATCATATACAGTCTTATCTGCCCTTCAGAAATATGCCTAGCTCCATAAACAAGTGAATAGATACTAGAGAAAGGACCATTAATTAAATTAGGAACAGCTTAGGTCACCTGGATGGCTCAGTCGGTTAAGAGTCCAGCTTCGACTCAGGTCATGATCTCACAGCTTATGAGTTTGAGGCCATGTCAGGATGTGTGCTGACAGCTCAATGCCTGTACCCTGCTTTGGATTCTGTGTCTCCCTCTCTTTCTGCCTTCTCTCTCTCTCGCGCTGTCTCCTTCGCTCTCTCTCTCTCTCTTAAAAAAACAAATAATAAAACATTGTTTTGTTTTGTTTTTTAATAGGAGCACCTTTTATTCCTCCTAAATTCTCTGAGACACTGGTAGAGTAAGGACTTGTTTGAGTATTCTTTAAAAGTCATCAAAAAGGCATTATTTGCGGACAAGATTCCAGTTCATTCCCTGATGGTGGTAGTGGGTGATGACGGGAAGCAGTGACTTTAACTGTGTTACAGTGAAAGACTTGGAGGGACAGGGAAGACACAGCCGTGATAGCAGGTAGACCTGCTCCAGTAGCTGGTAAAACAAGTTTTGGGGTTATAAAACACAACCTGGGCATCTTAACATATTTGGAGTGAACTTTGAAATGAAAGGAATCCCTATTTCAAATGAATATCAGTCACTGCTGATGTATTATGTTGCATGACCTCTAGATGGTTGAAAAACAAGACCCGTATATAGAGGTAAGGTAATATCGGATGGTTGTGTTTCGAACCAAAACATAATGAACACATCTGAGACCTTATAAGGTAACTGAACTGATTTTATAGAATTTTTATTATTAAAAAAAATTTTAAGCTTATTAATGTATTTTGAGAGAGAGTAAAAGTGTGATCAGAGGAGGAGCAGAGAGAGAGAGAGAAAGGGGCAGAGAGAGAATCCCAAGCAGGGTCTGCTCTGTCAGCACAGAGCCTGACGGGGGTTCAATCCCACAAACCGTGAGATAATGACCAGAGCCTAAATCAAGAGTTGGGTGCTCAACCAACTGAGCCATCCAGGAGTCCCAGATTTTTTAGGCTTTTTAACTTAAAAGAGTTAGTTCATAATTCAATATGCACCTTTATTTTCAACACTTACGGTTTCTTAAATGAGAGAAGGATGCAGGGTTTCAACACACTCTATTTCCCATACTAAGTTTGTCCTGCTTCTCCTTTTATACTTACTGATCTAAAGATCAGTTACTTTGTCAGTTCAAGGAAATAAAGGTGAAATCAACAACAGAGCTGTATATCATAAATTATCTCATCATATCTTTACTTCAAAATGGTCTAAGAGGATAAAATATATTCCACCTTTTCTTTCTTATTTAGTAAGAAATAAGGTTTGTTAGTAGTTATTTAGTAAGAAATAAGGTTTGTTTCCTGTCAGAACCTAACAAAGGAAATGAAACTGTTGACATAAACTAGTATGTCTCAACTGAATATAATAGTGCCTTAAATTGAATTTTTGGGCTTCTCCCTTATTTTGCATGACTTGAAAATTTTCATTCTCAATTGATCACCCACATGACAGAGAGGAAAACTAAGGAGTGCTGAAACACTGGGCTTATTTTCATTATCACAACAGGATTTCTGTGACCCTTTTTCCTTTATGTCCTTTACTATAAGGAATCCTTACCAAGCCCAGGTTAACTTTTTCAGGGAAGATAAAGGACCAGGTGACTGTTTCTTTCCATGGAAAGATGAACATATAATCAGTGATTCAACAGTAGAATGATACAGGCCCATTTTAGGAAGTGATTTATACACAACAACTGTGGGGCTGGGGGTTGCCTGCAAGAAACAGATGCCTGAATGAATGTGAGTTCAGTAGCTGGTCTATCAACTCATGACTTTAAAAAGTCGAGTAGGGAGTCATATTGTTTTTCAATGTATTTTCATGTTTGAATTACCAGCTACAGTGTGCAAGAAAACTGTTACCTAAAGTTTACTTTTTTACCTTTTTTTGAGCTTAGAATAACTACTGTTGTCACATATACTGTTGTTGTCAGTAGTTTGTATCTCGTGTTTCTTAAGGAGGTAGAAGGGCCTGTTGTTCTCTCAGTCTTTTTTTTTTTTTTAATTTTTTAAATGTTTATTTAATTTTGATACAGAGAGAGACAGAGCATGAGAGGGGGAGGGGCAGAGAGAGAGGAGGAGACACAGAACCGGAAGCAGGCTCCAGGCTCCGAGCTAGCTGTCAGCACAGAGCCTGACGCGGGGCTCGAACCCACGAACGTGAGATCTGACCTGAGCCGAAGCTGGAGGCTTAACCGACGGAGCCACCCAGGCGCCCCTGTTCTCTCAGTCTTAATATCAAGAATAACATTTTATAATGAAAAAAGAAACTTAGCGGTTTGATTTCCATTTACTTTTATGTTATTTTCTCTCCCACCTAGGACTTCTTAAAGAGGGAGATGACATATTATAGTAAGGACAAAATAAATCCATTTAATTTTTATGTGAAGAGTTAAGGGCCACTGTCATTCACGAACTTTATGGTCACAAAAAATGTCATTTTATCTGTCGGCACTTATTTTCATCTAGTGAAAATTAGTGCACATATCAGTTTTCATCCATTGAGTATCAAGTGAACTTTTTAAACAGTGCTTGTACTATATAAAGATTAATACCACAGCTGACACACCGGCTCCAAAGAGAATACCTTCAAATATGTTTTCTTTTTTGCTCTTTCAAGGTGGTAAAAATTCCTTAATTACTTCCTTTTCCATTTCAATACATAAAGAGTTTGGAAGTCATTACTCTCACCTTCGTCACAAGGCAAACTACCACCCTGAAAGTTGGAGGCAGATGAATATAGAAAGTCATGGCTGGGGTCTGCTTATCTAGAGCAGAAGCTACTGGACCCAGGCACTGGTAGAGACCCTTAAATGGAAATGTTGACAAATAACAGAGGCTTTGTGCTCCACTGTGAACATGAGGACCATACGAGGACTGCAGCATTGGTGTGGGGAGAAGCTCACACTCTTTTGGGCTTTGCCTCCTGCAACTCATGGTGAAGAAACTGAGAACCATGTACTCATGACTCTTCAGGGGAGTAAAAGAGTAATCCTTGTGATACATGGACAGGTTCTTCTACATAGTAAAAGGCTATTCTTCATGAGGGAAAGACTTTTTCCAGAGACTTTCTCCATAGATGCAGAAGTATATTTCTCCCACTCTGACCCCATTTATCGTTCATATGTCACCAAGAAGGAGAAAGACAAAAAGCTGTATAATAAGAAAAATGTGTGAAGCCCGGAGACATATGCCCACCAAAGGCTGTGGTTTATTTGGAAGATAATAATCATACTGGGTTACAGCTGAAGGAGCTGCAAGAGGCAGACTTAACGTGAGAAGCAATACTTAGGAAAGGCCTAGGTCAAGAGAGGAGACAAAAACCAGGACACTGGAAAAATTTGAAGTCTATGATACTGCAACTATAACAACACGAAGAAGAACAACACTCAACTGTTAGCAAGATTAACATAAATATCCTCACTGGAGTTCTCCATTTACTGCTGTTCCTATACTAGACACAACATGTCCAAGTTTCAAGAAACAGTTATGAGGCGCACGTGCGTGCGCACACACACACACACACACACACACACACACACACACACAAAGTCTGAAAGTGAAAGCCAGCAGCAGGAACAGCCTTAGATATTAAATAAATTTTGCAATTATCAAAGAAGGAATTTACTATAAATAAAATGATTATGCTAACGTTTATAGTAGATCATGTAGAGAACATACAAAAATAAATGGTTACTTGGGCACTCTGGTGGCTCAGTCAGTTAAACACAGGTCATGATCTCATGGTTCGTGAGTTTGAGCCACACACTGGGCTCTCTGCTGTCAGCACAGAATCTGATCCTTTGTCTCCCTCTTTCTCTGCTCCTACCCTGCTTCACGTACGTGGGCTCTCTCCCTCTCTCTCTCAAAAATAAATGAACATTAAAAAATATTTTTTAAAAAGAATAAATGGGTGCTACAGGTAGAGAAATTGGATTTCCATGAGGGTCAAAAGGATATGTTAGAACTCAGAAAACCACTATAACAAATGAATAGTGTCTCTGACGGGCTCATCAATTGCTGGATCATATGTTAAGCATATCTTCGGTTTTATTACAAACCTCAAGCTATCTTTCAAAGTGGCTGTACCATTTTGCATTTCTACTAGCAGTGAATGAGAGTTCCTGTTGCCCCATATCCTCACTTGCTTTGGCTGTTGTCAGTTTTCCTGAATTTGGCCATTCTAATACTTGCGTACTAGTGCCTCATTGTAGTTCTATTGGCATTTCCCTAGCGAAATATATTGTATAGCATCTTTTCATGCTAATTTGTCCTCTATATGTCTTCGGTGAGAGGTCTGCAAAAGTCCTTTGCCCATTTTTATTTATTTTTATTTTTTAAATTTATTTTTTAGTTTTTTATTGTTTTTATTTTATTTTTGAGAGAGATAGAACACAAGCAGGAGAGGGGCAGAGAGAGAGAGGGAGACACAGAAGCTGAAGCAAGTCCCAGGCTATGAGTTGTCAGCACAGAGCCTGATGCCAAGCTTGAACTCAGAAACTGTGAGATCATGACCTGAGCCAAAGTCAGATGCTTAACCAACTGAGCCACCAAGGTGCCCCTGAAGTCCTTGGTCCATTTTTAAATCAAGTTTTGTGTTTTCTTATTCTTGACTATTAAGAGTTCTTTGTATACTTTGGATAACAATCCTTTATTGGGTTTGTCTTTTACAAATATTTTCTCCCAGTCTGCAGTTTGTCTCCTCATTCTGTTGACATTGTTTTTCACAAAGCATAAGTCCTTCATTTAATGAAGTTCATCTTATCAATTATATTTTTCATTGGTCATGACTTTGGTGTTGTATATAACAAGTCATACTCAAATCAAATCTAGAGTTTTTAAATTTATTTTTTAGGAGTTTTATAGTTTTACATTTTATGTGTAGGTGTGTGATCCATTGAGAGTCAATTTTTGGGAACAGTGTACAGTTTGTGCCCAGGTACATTTTTCTGTCATGTGGATGTTTAAATGTTCCAGCAGCATTTGTTGAAAAGACTGTCTCTGCTCTATTTGTATCGCCTTGCTCCTTGTCAAATATCAGTTGAGTACATTTTATGTGGGTTGATTTCTGGGCTGTATGTTCTGTTCCACTGATCTATTTAATCTATTCCTTTGCCAATTCCACACTGTCTTTATATGATAAATCTTTGCCCTATAAGAAACAACCTATTAAAATTTGAAGTTGATTTTCTTTTGGCCTAGGTTAATTTATTATTCTTAATCATTAATTTACAGACTTCCAAAAGTACATATTAGGATTTTCTTTCAATCAAAATATACTGTGCAGAATTTTATTGAAAATGAGAAAAAAAAAACCTATTACTTTGTTAGGAGGGAAAGAAACTTGTTTTATTTCCTGAAGTAGTATAACATTATATTTTCAATAAATACGATACAGCTTTTAAAAGCTTTGGGATACCCTAAAGTATTCTTTAATTGTTTTATTTGTTTCATATTGCATATTATAATAGTACCTAAAATAATAGATTTGTTCCAACTGTTGAGAAATGCATATGTATTTTCACAAACTACTTCAAATACACCCCCTTATATATAAGTACTGCATTCTTTTTTTTCAAGAATGATTGAGTTTGACTATGTCTGAAATTGTTTGATAATTCAGAATTCTATCTATTACAATTGAAATTTCTTTTGTTTTTATTTGGGCATGTGTTGATTTACCTCTTTTTGATGTCTCTCTGAAGGGGTTTAGAACAGCCCCCCAGAATGTGCCACTTTGGCATATGGAATGTTTCGAGCTGAAGGCCCTTGAGACCCTGCAGATTCAAAAGAAACTTTTGTCCCTCCCTTAACTACACAGAAGTATCTAAACTGGGGGCCATCTCTTAACAGAGATGAATTTTCATCTAGTGACCCATCTCTGTGGTAGGGGAAACTACCTACTTGCCTGATCTTCTTATCGCCTTGTGTCACACATTCCTTCCCTCTGAAGTCCCAGAATCCCACCCCCTTCTTCTTAGTTTAGAATGACATATAAACCTCATTTTGCCCGACTATCTTGGGAATTTCCATGTCTGTGTGGATTTCCCCTCTGTATGCTCTTAAATGTGATTTTCTCTTGTTCATCTTTATTCTGTCAATCTGCTTCTTAGTACAGCTGGAAGCACCTTTGAGGGGTAGGAATTCTTGCTACCCAACATTTTCATATCATTTCTATCCATAAAGGAATTTTGCTGCTGTGTCTTCTCTTTTCTCAACTGTTACCTACCTCCAAAATGCTAATTTAGAGCATACTATTCAATAGTCTTCTTCATTAAATCCCCCCAAACAAACATTATTTTCTAAGGTTCTAATTTCAGGCAGGAGAATAGTCCACTGACTTACAGTCTACAAATTGAAGAGTAGAACAATTCCAGGAATTCCCTGGGCCTTCCTTTCTTAACAACAAAATCATGGAAAGGGAAAGGGCTGACAACAGCAGATAGACATGGCTGAGCAAATTCTAGCTTTCGGCTCATGTTCGGAGCCAGTCTCCATGGGTTTTTAGTGTGTGTGCTCTTTACTTACCCTAAATCTGATTAAAAGAAAGTAGTGTCCTTTTTTTGTCTTGTGTTGGGACACCAGAATTTGATTCATTTCAGATCTATCCCATGATATATTTGATATTTTGTGATCTATGAAACAGAAGGGGAAAATCCAGATATAAAAAATATCTTGATATTTCTGGGCATTCAGACCCAACTATTACATGAAAGTAAAATATTGCTATATATAAAGAATAGTTAGAGTTTGTGACACATGAAAATGTGAAACTTACAGAGAGCCTTTTAAAATTAGATATTAATTCAATTTTGAAAACTATTCAATGATAGACTCTGCTACTTGTCTGAATAGTTCATGGCAAAAGGTATTTTTTTTAATAGTTTATTGTCAAATTGGTTTCCATACAACACCCAGTGCTCTTCCCCACAAGTGCCCTCCTCCATCACCACCACCTCTTTTCTCCCCTCCCCCTTCCCCTTAAACCCTCAGTTCATTTTCAGTATTCAGTAGTCTCTCAGTTTTTGCATCCCTCTCTCTCCCCAACTCTCTTTCCCTCTTCCCCTCCCCCTGGTCCTCCATTAGATTTCTCCTGTTCTCCTGTTAGACCTATGAGTGCAAACATATGGTATCTGTCCTTCTCCGCCTGACTTATTTTGCTTAGCATGATACCCTTGAGGTCCATCCACTTTCCTACAAATGGCCATATGTCATTCTTTCTCATTGCCATGTAATACTCCATTGTGTATATATACCACATCTTCTTGATCCATTCATCAGGTGATGGACATTTTTCCATGATTTGGCTATTGTTGACAGTGCTGCTATGAACATTGGGGTACATGTGCTCCTATGCATCTGCACTTCTGTATTCGTTGGGTAAATCCCTAGCAGTGCTATTGCTGGGTCATAAGGGAGTTCTGTGGATAGTTTTTTGAGGAACCTCCACACTGTTTTCCAGAGTGGCTGCAGGGAAAAGGTATTTTTAAATGATCTATTTTGTAGCTTGTTATATGTTGATATTTAAAATACTTTAGCATTATCATAAAGTATTTTAAATAAAATATGAAAACTTCTTCAAAAAATAATAAAATGTATTCTAACATAAACAGAATTTATCATGAGGAAGTATGTGAAAGTAAAAGGTATAAACTATTAAGCTTATTTTAAATTCAATGCTTGACTTTCCTCAGGTATAAGGTATTTCAATTTTTGGTTTCAAAAGTGATTACACGTTAATTTGTGTATGCAAAACACTCTTCCTCAAGAAAAAAAAAACCACTTGGAATGTAGGTAATAGATGAGAAGAAGAGACATAATAAGGAATGAAGGTTTTTTTTTAATTTTTTGACTAAAATCAGAGAAATTAAGTTTCAGTTAGGATGTGAAGATAATAATGGCTAGATTAATTTATTAACAGTTAAAATGTAACAGTTGGCACCAAGATAGGCAATGCATACTTCATTGACAAATTTTACTTAAGCTCCTTTATGGTTTTACTTGTAAATCAGCCCACTGACAAGAGAGGCTCGTCTAACAATAGGCTCCAGAATCTGTCCCAACTGGAATACAACAAGCACTCACCGTGACCCCACACCTCCCTCACCTTTCCCACCCCAAATCTCCTTCACTGTTGTCACAGTAGAGGCTTTAGCCGTCTCCTCTCATGTCTCCTGGTATCTTTGGATAACACCTGATGGTCATAAAATGTCCATGAATCTATCTTATTTGGTTTGATACTATGTACCATTCAGAGTCATAATTATTGTTGTAGAACTAGCTCTCTGTTCTTCTGGCCTGCCTTTCCTCCTGTACAGAACATCTGAGTCACTATCTTGGAGCTGTGAGTGGAGACAGAGGTGTACTTTTGGATTGACACTTCTTAGACCAAAGTAAGAAACTGGAAAAGGGTGGTAGGCTCCTGTCCTGTTTGCTTGTTTTGCCTGGAGTACAACAATTGCCCTATGAGCATGCTGGTATGATGGCAACCCAGTCCCCACTATCCTTAGCCTGTCAAACCTGGGGTAGAGCCTTAGCTCTCCAAGTGGAGACTGGGTCGCAGAAGGTCTTGGCTGCACATTCCTGTAATTTATTCTCTGTAGCACATAGCTGAGTGGAATGAGAAATGCTAGTAACCTGTCTCTCTCAGAGAGTCACCAAGTTGTCAGCTTTAAGTTGGGTACAGGAAGGAGTTCTGTGCTCTGGATGCACTCATCCAGAGCGCACTTTCTGTATTGCTGAGCTAGGAGAAGGTAGAAAAGGAGCATGCTGTGGTTTAAGTGCCTCTCTTCTTACTGAGCTTTAGCAGGTATTTTTAAAGTAAAGCCTTCTTTTTATTTTCTGTATGCTCTTAGGTCAATTTTCAGAGATGTTCTTTGGTTACATTTTTTAGAAGAAGTTTCACCAATGATGCCTGTTTCATTGGACAGCAAGTCCCTATAGTGCTTCACAAAACTATTTTGAAAAGTAGAACTCTCTTATGAACATCTTCCATGGTGATAAAGTTAAAATAAATGTGCGCAAACCATATTATGCTTCTCTGATTTAAAAATACACAGGCAACAAAATGTTGTGTACCTTTTAAAAGAGTTTGTGCATGTTATTTTATGTAAAAATTGTTCTTTAATGGGATTTAAAATATTAATTTATTTAAGAGTCCATTTTAATCCTCATTATTTTGTTCCTTAATATATATGTAGTTTTTTTCTTCATAAATAATTGCAACTGAGGAGAATTAGGAAGCATTCCTAAGTTCATAGAGCATGTAAGTGGTAAAGCCAGAATTCAATCCCTTTGGTATCAAAATTGAAATTGATTGTTCATTATTGCCATGCTCTAATGAGCTTATGGATCAAGTTAATGTGATTAATAAGAAGTAACCAAACACATTCAAATGTGTTTTTGACAATATCCAGTATGGATTATCTTATTTTCTCGTGAACCTTGAGACTAGATCATCTGTAATAGGACCAATTTGTTTGCACTGATATGGTACGAAGATTATTTTAAGCTGAAAACATCAGAACAAACGGAAGCTACAAAAAATTAAAAAGAACTGTATAAAAAGAACCCTCATCTAAACTTTTTTGCTTACTTAAGCAAAGCTCCCTCCCCCCATAAAAAATCCAGCATAATTCTCCTTTCCTGGAGGTTTACAGTCAGAAAGGAGAGGCACCACTCATGCCTAGAAGTTAATATGCATAAACACAACCTTATCAAAACTTTTCTTGTCTTCTACTTGTTTCTCTTACTTGTTTCTCATTGGTTTCCCATCATTTGCTTTCTCTTGAGGTTCTAACTCCCTTTCTTGCTATGATGATATATAAGCCTTTCATTCTAGCCTTTCAGGGAGTCACTTCTTTAGGTGCTCCCATGTAGGGGATCACATTTTGCTTTCTTTACTATTAATCTGCCTTTTGCCTGTTTACTCAGAGACTCCCAGCCACTAAACCACTAAACTTCAGATGGTAGGTGGAAAGGTTATTTTCCTTCCAACTCCTGTTTTGCAAACTATATTGCTGCACCATGGTGATCAGATCTATTGGACAGCAAGAGTTCCAACTAGAGAGCTATGAGGAAAATAATTTGACCACTTTTTAAAAATTAGTCACTGCTAGAATAAGATCCTGATTGTATAGCAGCCAAATGTACATAAAGATGTCTTGGGAAGTTTTAAAAGAAGTAAACACGCAAGAGTATGTAGTAAATCCAACTGTTAGGGCTAATTCTAAGCCCTAAGTAATTCCCTTACTGATTCTAAAGGAAACAAAACACTGAAAATAATAGAAAGATTTATTTGTGCATTGAATCAAAGTCAAATTAATCAAATGATGTAAAAACAACCCTGAAATTTTGTCACTCTAAATATGATGCATTTTTTTAAAAGCATGGTCAAAGTATCTTAAAAACCCTAAATGGAAAATGTAGGGATTATCAATGTCATCTCCAGATTTCTGTGAATTTCTCGGAACTGGCTACCAGGTTATGTTTTCATGATAAATACTTGGTTCAAAATCTTTCTTCTGTTAAACTCATTTCGGTTACTAATTATCATACAACTCCTTGTATGCTGTCTCTATACTGTAACATAGTCTGACAAGGTACTGGCTCCCTTTGTCTAATTTTTAAAACAACCACAAAATAGCATCATGAGAGGACCAGGGATGTGGCATAAATAAAGATTTGGAGTGATAGAAGTTTATAGCATAATATTTTAAATAGCTTTAAAATATGTTATCTAAAGTTCTGATTAGCTTACAGTTACCTATAAATTTGATGTAGTTTAATGTGTTTTGTCCATTTTCTTCTCTAGTAATGACTAAAATAACATAGTCACAAGAATAATTTATTCATTTACATTTAACCTCTTAAACTTGAAGGGAATAATAACTTCAAAACTATTTTACTCTACCCTGTGAACCATATAACATTTATGAAAACTAAAAATTATCTGCCTTTATGTCACCATGGCATAAGTGAGTAGATTCTATAGCTCAAACCTTCTTGGTAATGCCTTAAGCATAAATTAAGATATCCAATATTCTAAGAAAGATTCTATAAGATTTTATATCAAAGGGTTTATGGTAAGGGACCCATAGTTTGTATGAGATAAAATAATATTTTCTTAAGATTATAATGTGATAGCCCATTGTTTTCTCAGTAGATACATACCCAAGTATGTATAGTATGCCATGTAGAGCATTACCTCTTTACATCACATATTTCTTCTACTGATTAATTCATACTTCAGTCTCATTTTGAAGGTCCACTTTAGCCCTCACTTTAAAATACATTATTCCCCATTATGGTTTTTAAATGTTTATTTGTTTTTGAGAGTGAGACAGAGACAGAGGGTGAGCAAGGGAGGGGCAGAAAGAGAGGGAGACACAGGGAGCAAAGCAGGCTCCAGGCTCTAGGCTGCAAGCACAGAGTCCCACGCAGGGCTCAAACCAACGAACTATTAGATCATGGTCTGAGCCAAAACATGATGCTTAACTGACTGTGCCACCCAGGTGCCCTTTGATTCCTCATTATAATCTCTCATTCAATTCTTTATTTTGTCTTATGTATGATAATAATTTGAATTGTCCTCATATTTAAATGATATTTAGCATGTTTCCCTATCAGTATAGTTTAAGTCCTATAATGTTCAGACTGTATATTGTGTCACCATGTTATAGAATCTCAGTTTTTTATAATATGAAATGAATATCTAAATAACTCAATTATTTCCTTTCATTTTTTAATATAGTATTCATGCATTTAGGGTTTTCAGGGTTTATTTTTTTTCTCTCAGTATGATTAATGATGCTATGAGATACATGAATTTTTACATTTGCATATTTGTTTTGTTTTACTTGTTTTCTCATTTGTTAAGTTTTACAGATGTGTTTTTGTGTGGCACCAAATTAATTTGCATAAAGTTGCTATATTAAATCACATCCATATGCTACAATAAAAAATTGCAGTTAATTTGTCCTTTGTTGATAAATTAAAAAAAACATTAGTTATAAACAAAGCAAATTTGCATTTACCTCGTTAGTGCACAAGGAAAAAAATGTTTAGACCATCTGAAGTTATTTTGCAATTGTAAAAATTTACTAAATGAAGATATATCCTTGTCTTGTATTTTTTTCTTTCTATGCCTGGTTTTCTCAAAATTGCTCCATTTAAGGTTTATGTTGGCCCTATCCTAAACATATAAAATCCAGATATCATTGTGGCCTATTGAATATAATTTCCACAGGACTGATGGGAGAATGTGAATGTCTATATAAATTTGTATAACCCAAATTTGATACAAACTCTAAGTTACATAGCACTTTAAGTGCCCCTATCACACACACTCACATGGAAACACACACACACACAACAAATAAAAATAAAATCTGAAGGAGAAAATTAACTACACAACAACAACAACAATAACAACAAAAATCAGGACTATTTAGCCTTTATCATTGCACCTGAAAATATTTATTTAACACTCTTTTAATCTTGTCTTTATTAAAGCCAATTACAGAAAGAAGGGAGGAAGAAATAGAGGAGTAAGAAAGACAAAAGAGAAAGAAGCAGAGAGAGACAGAGAGAGGAAATGTACACATTCTTGAGCCAATATTGAGACATTCCTTATGGGTAACACAGATTTCTGGACATTTTGCAGAGACATTGACTACCTCTGCCCCAGACTATTTTCAAAGATATTTGTTTAGCAATCAGCCTATGGTAGAAACTGTCTCCCTTTGGAGCTGGCACGCTTACTGCCTTCTATAAAAGATTTGAGTTTCCTAAACTAAGAGCGCTTTTCATATAATGCAAACCAGTTCATTTGCTGCATCCATTTGGACCCATCTGATTTACTCCCGCGGACCTTAGTGGCATAGGGAGCTGAGGAGAAACCCGAATGCTCAGGCTGCCTTCATTGCCATTAGCAATAAATTTGTGTCTCTGACCCATGTCTCATGTTTTGCTCACATCTATAAAACTGTAGCAAACTACCTTGTGAGCTTGCAAGTAGAACAAAATTACATATCTTTCATGCTTCTTGACATTTTTAGCAATAGTGATGGAATGCTGATATATATTATTTCTGGAAAAAAGAGTGTAGACTTTTTATAGGTTGATTAATGGAAGTTGAAGTAATTTCATCAAAACTGATAGTGAATATATTGTCCAAAGTGTTATGGTCTACTGGGTAATAAATAGTCTTCTGCTTTATTTCTTATAAATGTAGATGAATTTGGGATGAGGTTTGACGCTGTACTAAACAGTACATTCAAAGACAAGTGACCAAATGGTGTCCTAATTGTTGGTAACGGTTCTCCGGGAGTAATTCTTACTGATCAGGCAGCTTCAGGTCCACCTCATTGTAACAACTAGCATTAATTTCCATTCTGAGTAAACAAAAATTTCCAACCCATTTCAGACAACAATTATAGGTTCATCCTCAGCATAGAATCACCAGATAACTATGGGGGTGGGGTGGGATGGTATCTGGGGACATTTACAGGTGGTTTCCATGAAAGATACAGGACTTGGGGTCACCTCTTATTGCTTTTATTAGAATTAACATTAAGGTTACGGAAAATGGCTATCAAATCATGATCTAAACAGTCTGATTGATGAATGACACACCCTACATTTAAATAAGGCTCTTGTAAAACCTATGAAGAGCTGTGACATAGAATTATGTTTGAGAGGAAAAATATAAAAATAGCTCTATGAGACCAAGTATCATCATCAATGGCTTCCATCTCCAGTACCTATTGGAGTCTACAGGATTTCTTCATCAGATGCCAGTGTTACTATCCCTCTACTCCCACAAAATTGGCAATTTATGAAAAAAACTATAAATGCATATTGTTTAAATGGCAATAGATGATGCTTACACCACAAGTTTTAATGGGAAGAAGTGACATATACCTTTTATAGAGAACATGTGCTGCCTGAGCTCAATTGCATTTAAATGCATGTGACTCAAAAATGGGAGAAACAGTGGAAGAACCAAACCATGTACTTGAATGTGCAACACCTGTAATTAAATCTCATTTTGATGTGATGATTAATCAGTGTTTTAAAATCGTGTATCTATACATTATAAATAAAATTATGAAATTATATATATTTATATTATATATTAATTTTACATAAGCTGTATCACTTCTTTGTGGCCCCAATATGACTTCATTTAGAATATTTGGTAACAGCAATTAGACTATCATAAATATTTATGGGTTTTTTTGTTTTTCTTAATTTTTTAACGTTTATTTATTTTTGAGAGTGTGAGAGAGACAGAGCATGAGCAGGGGAGGTGTAGAGAGAGAGGGATACCCAGAATCTGAAGCAGGCTCCAGGCTCTAAGCTGTCAGCCCAGAGTCTGATGAGGGACTTGAACTCATGAACCCCAAGATCATCACCTGAGCTGAAATCGGACGCTTAACTGACTAAACCACTCAGGTACCATTGTTTTGTTTCACTTTTGGGAGAGAGAGAAAAGCATGCACTCTCATGTGTGAGGGGGAGGGGATGGAAGAGGGAGAGAGAATCCTAAGTAGGCTTCACAGCTAGCATGGAGTAGGAAGTGAGGCTTAATCTCAGAATCTTGAGATCATGAATTAAGCTGAAATCAAGAGTCAGATGCTTAACCCCTGAGACACCCAGGCACCCCGATACTTAAGTTTCATACAGTTATTTTTGTGATTCTGAAGATTACATTTGTATATGTGATTTTATTTCATAGTCTAATTTAATGTGTCCATATTTCATAAGTATATTGTCAGTGTAATGATAGAATATACTGTATAATTAAAAGATTGTCAAATTGATACTTCTTTCCCTCCCCTTCCTTTTCCCTTTCCTTTTATTTAATTCTATATAGGATTCCAATTAGATTGCACTTTTATGATTCAGTGATTTTTCAGTCTTTTGAGAATCTATTAGGAACAGTAGCTTTCTGTGAACAAAGCATGCTTATCTAAGCCTGGGGAAGGTGTGCTGTTCAATGAGAAAAAGAGGAGTATGTTTCCACATAGAGCTATTTCTCATACTTGAGTTCTAACAGCAGTCCAGATGTCCCAGAGCTCACTAGGCCATTGTGATCATAAAACAAAAGCTCTTTTTATATCTTTATGGGGATATAATTGATACACAAAAATTGAAAGTATTTGGAACACCTGGATGGTTCAGTTGGTTGAGCATTCAACTCTTGATTTAGGCTCAGGTCATGATCTTATGTTTTGTGGGTTTGAACCCACATCAGGCTCCATGCTTATAGTATGGAGCCTGCTTGGGATTCTCTCTGTTCCCCTCTCTCTTCGACCATCTTTGGCTTATGTGCTCTCTCTCTCTGTTGTTCTCTCTCTCTAAAAATAAATAAATAAATTTTATTTAAAAATTGAAAGTATTTAATGTATATAATTTGATGAGTTTGGACATAAGCATATACCCATGATACTATCATCATAATCAAAATAATAATCATATTCATCACTTCCAAAATTTTTCTTGTCCCTTTGTCACCATCAACACTGCTACAACTGTTGCTGCTGCTGCTTCCTCTCCTCCCTCTGCTCCTCTTCTTCTTCTTCTTCTTCTTCTTCTTCTTCTTGTGGTAAGAACATTTAGCATGAGATCTACCTTCTTAACAAAATTTTAAGTGCCCAAAACCATATTTTTAACTATAGACACTATATTGTATAGCAGATCTCTAGAACTTATACAGCCTGTATTGTAACTTTATACCGACTGAAGAAGCAACCTGTGGAATGGGAGGAAACATTTGCAAACCACTTATCTGAAAAGAACTTAATTGCCAAAATACACAAGGGACTCCTACAATCCAATAGCACAAACAAAACAAAGCAAAACAAAAAAAACCCACAATAACCCAAATAAAAAATGTGTAAAGGACTTGAACAGATATTTCTCCAAACAGACATACAAATGGTCACCAGATACAGGAAAAGATTCTCAACTTTAGTAATCATCAGGGAACCACAAATCAAAACCACAATGAGATATCTCACACCTGTTACAATAGCTATTATTCAAAATAGAAAACATAACAAGTGTTAGTGAGCATGTACAAAAAGTGGAATCCTGGTATACCATTGGTGGAATGTTTTCATTTTTTTAACCAAATTATAGTTAATAGAATTTCTACTATCCTGTTAGAAACTAGTTTATTCAATGTTCACCCCTTTCCCATTATTTATTGATGTTTCCAAAGTGCTGTCTTACCTGTACTTACAAAACAGTCCATTAGAAGCAGTTGCAATGCAAGATCACTACTCTTTCTCTGTGTGCCCACTGTCTGCCAAAACTGCTAGTGAACACTGCCGTTACCTACTTTCCACAACATAAAGATCCTGATATTCACCTAAAAAAAGAGACAAAAACAAAACTCCTTAAATCTGTATACTCTCATGTGGAATCATGAATGCCAGGTTGATTCTGGATGTGAGGAGGATTGTCATTTAAAAATAATTGTGAATTAGTAATTCTTGCATCAAAGTTTCTTATCTCCATAACCTTCTATTTTAGAAAATTCCAAACTCTCATCTATTAATTTGGAAAGTGAACCTAGTTATAAGACCTAATACTGATAGATGTCATATTATATGCACCCTTCTCCTCTATTAACACCAGTGTCTTCTCTTTTAGAACTTAAAATTTCTCTATGACCAGTACAAAATTAAACACATCATAACTATCAGTTGATATAAACAGATTTAAAGTGAAGTTGTCACAGGAGCAAAGGAAGTATATATACCTGACTATCTACTCGAAACAACGCATTTAACTTTCACATATTAGTGGATAGCTTCGAGAGAAAACTAAAGTAAAATTCTATCCTGTTGATACTTAATTAGATTAACAAAAATTAGATTAAGAGGAAAAGGGGAGGAGAAACAGAGAGAATGATCATTGCACTATGTAATTCCTGCTGCCACAGCAGTAAAGAACAGTTTCTCTTCAACAAACGTGCTGTGGAGATGTGAACTTAAAGGTTTTTTTGTTTGTTTTGTCAATAGCCATTCTCTTTTTACCTTTCATACACGGCCAATTATGACTTCAATGTATAAAGACATATGTTTAGAATATAGTCCACAATGACAAATTAATTACTTCATATGGTGATCAGTCCCCCAAAATTGCCTATTTCAACAATGAATTAAAATTTGGCTGTTTTAAAACACTTTAGATGTGTTTTGAGTGCAGTGTGTGTGGTTGTGTGTGTGTTCTCCTTAAAAGTGCTCAAGGAAGATCTAAAGAAATTATTTTCCTTGTTACTGCCGACTTTGTATTTTATAATAGGTAACTCAAATGTAAAAAAAAACAGATGAATAAATTTAAGAAATTGAAGGACTAGTATACTGAACAATATAAAATATTGATAAGAAATTAAATAAGACACACACCACACACAAAATGAAAGATATCCATATTCATGGACTGGTGGAATTGATATTGTTAAAATGTCCATACTGCCCAAAGTAATCTAAGGATTTAGTGCTGGTGGCTCCACACTCCCTAATTTCAAAATAATTGCAAAGCTACACTAATCAAAATCACATAAGAGCAGACATATAAAACAATAGAACATGATAGAAGCCCCAAAATAAATCCATGTGTGTACAGTCATCTGAATTTCAACAAGGTCACCAAGAATATATAATAGGGAAAGAATAGTCTCTTTAACAAATGATGCTTAAAAAAACAATATTAGTATACAGAAGAATCAAACTGGGCCCTTATCTTACAGTGCACAAAAAAATCAATTCAAAAAGATGAAAGACAAAATATAGATCTAAAACTGTAAAACTAGCAGAAGAAAATAGAAGGAAAAGGTCATGACATTGGTATTGGCAATAATTTCATAGAGATGACACCAATGCACACACAACAAAAGGAAAAAAAAAACCAGTGGAACGACATCAAATTAAAAAGTTTCTGCGCAAGGGCACCTAGGGGGCTCAGGTGGTTGGGTGTCCGACTCTGATTTCAGCTCAGGACATGATCCCACCCACACTCGACTTGGATCCTGCTTAAGATTCTCCCTCCCCCTTCCTCTGCCCCTTTCCCCCTGCTCATGCGCTCTCTCTCTAAAATGAAAATAAATAAGCAAAGTTATGTGTAGCAAAGGAAACAATCAGCAGAATGAAAAGGCAGCATGTTCAAAGGGAGAAATTGTTTGCAAACCTTATATTAAATAAATGGTTGATCTCAAAATTTCTTTAAAATTTGCCAAAACTCACATATGCACACAATATATACAATCTGAGTTCATGGACAGTAAATCCCATGTCAATATTACCAAGATGTTAGTTCTTTCCAGCTTGATTTATAGATTCAATAAAATTCAAATTAAAATCCCAACAAGTTATCTGTGGATAGAAGCAAATTATTTCTGAAGTTTAAATGGAGAGGGGGGAAAAATAGAGGAGCTAGCACAACATTGAAAGAGAATAACAAAGTTGGGAGATAGACACTACTTGACTTCATGACTTATAAAGCTACAGTAAACAGGACAGTGTGGTGTTGGCAAAATAAATTATCAATAAGACAGAATAGAAAATTCAGAAATAGACCCACATAAATATGGCCAAATTATCTTCAAAACAAGGTCAATAGCAATTCAATGGAGCTGTTACTGTTTTCAACAAGTGCTGAAACAACTACACATCCATAACCACTGTTGTTAGGGATACAAAACGGTACAAATTTGTTAGAAACATTAAAATGATTTATCAAAATATAGAAAGTATAACTACTGTGTGATCTAGCAATTCCACTTTTGCATATTTATTCAAGACAATTTAAACTGTGTTTTCAAAGTGATATTACTGCTTTCACGTTCATTGCTGCACTATTCACAATAGCTGAAGTATGAAAGCAACCTAAATGTCCATCAAACAATGAGTGGACAAAGAAAATAAGATATACACATTCAAGGGAGTATTATCCAGCCTTAAAAGAAGAAATTCAATGGAGCAGTTACTGTTTTATAACATGCAACAAAATAGATGATCTTTGAGGACATTATGCGAAGTGAAATAAACCAGACACAGAAAGACAAATGTTGCCACATATAAGAGGTATTTCAATTAGACAAATTCATAAAACAGGAGTTTTATAGTGGTTTAGAGGCTGGAAGGAGGAGGAAATTAGAAATTGCTAATCAATGGGTATTAGGTTTCAGTTAAGTAAGATGAATAAAGATATGCTGGACAATATTATACCTGGAGTGTTATATACAACACTGCATTGTACACTCAAACATTTGTGAAGATGATAGGTCTCATGTTAATTGTTCTTGCTACAATTAAAAAAAGATGAGAGTAGAATTTTCTAACTCTAGGACACACTTCTTTCTTTCATGTTAGCCACAAAAGTGCTACTTCAGACATACAGGATTTGGTGAAACACAGATTAGATTCTAAGGCCATTTGTGATTATTAGTGCTTATTTTTTGTAATCATTAGTCAAGATGAGTGCTTCTTACCATTTAATGTGCCTACAAATCACTTAGGGATCCTGATAAATGTACCTTTAGATTAAATCTGGATAGGTACAGGTATTCTACATTTATAATTAGCTCCCAGGGATTTATGTGGACTCTTCTCACTGTGAGAGGCAAGGGGATATATTATATAAATCAAATTACTTTATTTTATGTAAACATTATAACATATAGTGTAGGCCAACTCTGGTATATATCACTAAATTACAATAGATTATATTTTTTAAGTTACTTTGTAATAGCCAATCATTTCTTTTTTCTTTTTTAAAATTTTAGTTAATTTTTTACTTTTGTTTTAGAGGTAGAGAGAGAGAAAGAGAGAGCATATGGCAGTGGGGGAAAAGAGCAGAGGGAGAGAGAAAGAGTGAGAGAGAGAGAGAGAGAGAGAGAGAGAGAGAGAGAGAAAGAGAGAAAGAGGGAGAGGGAGAATCCCAAACAGGCTCCACACTCAGCATTGGAACCCAACATGGAACTCAGTCCCATGACTCTGAAATCATGCTCCAACCTGAAATCAAGAGTCAGATGCTCAACTGCCTAAGACACCCATATGCCTCAATTGCTAATCATTTCTTAGGCATATGAAGAAATGAGTGTTGGGGTGATGCAGGTTGATATGTATGGACTGGCAATCATTAGAGAACACTGCCCATAATTAAAAATGTTCTAGATAATTTCTATAAAGAAGATAAATAATGGCTAATAAATAATGTACTGTCAATAATTAATTAGACATTAATTAATTCTCATGAGAATACATAAAAGCACTGGCTTGCATTCCTAATTTTCAAAAGAGAGGAATAATATTATTCATTGGACCAGTATCAAATATTTCCCCCAAATTCATGAATGTTGAAAATAAGGTACTGCCACCTCTTGGTAAGAGGTATAGTAGCAAGATGAGTATCATTTCAGAGATGACATATATTTTCATTGTTTTATATACTAATATATTTAGTAATAATAGTAATATGATTTCATCATTTTCTTTACTAATAGTTGATGACACCAGATTTCAGTTATTTAGGTAGAGAGACATCAAGTATTTGGACACATTTGTGAATAGCTTACCTTGTGTTGATATATTATGATAAAGAATTTCTTAGTGCAAAATAGTTGGCTTGTTTCTCTTTATTCTGGCATCAGTAGCATAAAAGATAATGTGAAATTATTTATTTGGTAGAAAGTCATATCACTACTGATTTTCATTATGTGTAAATTGAGGCTATTTTTTCCTCTTCCTTTCATGTAAAATTGAGCCATTCAATCTGCCCAGCAATGGAAAGAAGAAATAAGTAACTACCCCCATTATTTTAAAAAGAGGATGAGATCTTACTACTCATAACATCCTGGGACTTAATACATAATTTAATGTCATATTCATATGACTTCATGGACCCATTCCTCAATTTGGTTAGATAAAACAAAGAAAAACCAAATATGTATTTATATATATAGTTTTTTTAGAACATGAGCTGCAATTTCAGTTGCCTACCAAAGGTGGAAGAACCAAAGCACTGAACGCTATTGGAGTATGGAGTGTCTGATATGTGATACATATTTCTTTAAACAGTAAACGACAACCAAAATGGAATGATCATACCATTGATATAAACTGATATGTGCAAGTGCAGGACAGAGTTGTCGGATCTTATGTTTTAAAGAAATATAGCCATTTAATATTTTTTGTAAAATTATACGTTTCGTAAATGATGAGTTACTTTTATTCTTCTTTTTAAAACTGTAGGCCAGTGGTTTGCTACCTATCTTACAGTGTATAGAATCTTAAAACAGGATGATTTGTTAGAGATCGTGTCTTTCTTAACAATTTTACAAATGAAT
Organism: Suricata suricatta; assembly: GCF_006229205.1. Taxonomy (NCBI): domain Eukaryota; kingdom Metazoa; phylum Chordata; class Mammalia; order Carnivora; family Herpestidae; genus Suricata; species Suricata suricatta. The sequence continues at coordinate 24,621,258 of NC_043703.1, read as the reverse complement.
ATACTAAAATCAAATTGATTTTACTTCAGTGCCTGGCATAGAAGTCATATGTAATGATATTTAGCCTGTTGTTTATTAGTAAAGTACACTGAAAAACATTTCAAGAGTACCCTTACTGTACAAATATTGAAGTAAAAGTTAACTAGGTAATATTAGTGTTTTCCCCTTATTGTACCTCAGAATACTATATTTGGTGTAGGTTATAGAACACAAAGTATGCATGCATCTAATCATGATTTTTCAAAGGTACTACAGACTGTTTTTCCTTTTTTCCTTAGGTATTTTTTATTATTCATGTCATATAATGAATGACAGAGTCTCTGTTGAATATATTAAAATCTATAATATATTGATGGTGTTAAAATGTCAATCCTTTGTTTATTTCTTGCAAGGAACTCAATATGTATTATGAAACTAGCACATTAATCTTGCATTATCACTTTGAGATAGTGGAAAACAAGTATTATTTGACATATGACTTGACTTATGAATACAGAAGAGAATCTGAAATATATTTTTCAAATAAATAGGAAGATAGTGATAAGAAAGTGATTACACTTGATGATAGTTAATTTAATGCATCAACTTGACTGGATACAGGGAGCCCAGATACTTGGTTAAACATTATTCTGAATATTTCATTGATGGTGTTTTTGCATGTGATTAACATTTAAATTGGTAGACTGAGTAAAGCAGATTGTTCTCCCTAATGTAGATGGGCCTCATCCAATCAGCTGAAGGTCTGATTGGAGCAGTGGGTTGGCCCTCCTCCCAGTAAGAGAGAATTCCCCTGCCCAATGGCCTTATACTATTGGTTCTGTTTTTCTAGAAAATCCTCATACATACTACTTACACACTGTGCTTTTAGCCAAATGAGTGATATCTCAGTTAATTTTAAGGTTTTTTTCTACAGATGATAATACAACCCCAACCGTTTATTCTTCCAATAAATATATGCTAAGTGGTTATGAGTTCAGAAAGATAGGGTTAACTGATTAACTCCTTTAGCTTCTCTATGAAATATTAATGAATACTTAAAAGGGGCATAAAATGCAAATCATTGTAAGCAATTTGTTATATGCCCAGAAACACTGGTGAATTTTCACCTTTCTTAGATCACAAATCATCTGGCAAACATTGAAAGAACAGTGGGAAAGACAGTTGATTATCTATGCACTCCTTTGAGTTTTCCTATATTCCAGGTATCCTCTAAGCTTCTTAGAGAAACCTAAACAGTTGTTTCTTCATATACTCCCTTCTCTCTATCCTAACCTATTGATCTTATTAAATTGAACACTCATAACCAGGTGCTTCAAAAAAATGCCTTTTCTTTAAAATGAAACCTATTCAGGGCTCCTAGGTGGCTCCATCAGTTAAGCTTCCGACTTCGGCTCAGGTCATAATCTCATGGTTCATGAGTTCAAGCCCTGTGTCAGGCTCTGTGCTGACAGCTCAGGGTCTGGAGCCTGCTTCGATTCTGTGTCTCCCTCTCTCTGTCCCTCTCCCACTAGTGCTCTCTCTCTCCCAAATAAACATTAAATATCATTAACTAATTAATTAAAGAAATGAGACTTATTCATCAGATGTCATGGACTTATAAGGCAAAAGAGGAAGTGCTTTAATCATCAACTGGGCACCTATCCTGTACTATAATATATTTACAGTCTGAGATTTTCCCTCTGGTTGGGCTTACCTACTAACAGATAAGGTGGAAATGATCAGTGTGGCCAATACTTGTTACTTGATCTCTGTGACTGAGTTGTTACTCTTAGACAAGCAATTATTGAAATTGAATTGGGTCACAAAAGACCATATAAGCAGAAAATGTACATTTTTATCTCCTTGGCAGAGCTCAGTCATTTTCATATTGACTGATAACAAAATACATTAGTGAATAATGCATTTTGTGTATTGAACCAAAACATACTTAATATCTTCACTATAGCTTAGATTATTTTCTGAGAAGTCTTAATTATAATTATATTAATGGCATTCTCTAAGAAATTGTCTTTTTCCTTCTTAGTTTATTTATTTTGAGAGAGAGAGAGAGAGAGACAGAATGAGTGGGGAAAGGGCAGAGAGAAAGGAGAAAGAGAGAATCCCAAGCAGGCTCCATGCAGCCAGTGCAGAGTCCAATGCAGGGCTCGAACCCATAGAAGCCATGAGATCATGACCTGAGCCAAAACCAAGAGTCAGACATTTAACCAACTGAGCCACTAACACATCCCAAGATATTTTCCAAATATATGTGATTGCTATTTTTCATTTTCTCTACAGAGAGGGTGGTTATAATCAGAAGTCCCATGCAATAGATTATATTTATAACCTGTGTATCCCCTGAGAAGGGTAGGGAGGGTTTTACCTCACTCCCACTCCACCTCCATACTTTTAGTCTTGAGTTTCTTTCTAAAATAGCCAGTATCATTTTACCCCCATCTTAATTCCTTACCTATTTCTACTGTATGTTTATTATAGATCATTACCATCTATGACATGATATGGTAGGAGATATAAATAAAAATCAGATGTTCTTCATAACTTCATAACATATTTCAAGAAAGTTACTAAACTCTGTATACTCTGAAGGTTATTACATTTTGCTTATTCTCAGGAAAGAGAAAACTATAAAGACCATTAGAAGATTTAAAAGAAACTAAATCCTCCCTTGTAATCTCTGGCATGGGAAATTCCTATACAGACCTGCACAGCTACAGATGTGTATTAGTAAATACTCAGATTTATGATAAAGTTTATATATATCGATCTGTCCTAAAACTTAGGGTTTAAAAAGAAAAATTAATATTAAAGAGTTAGAAAATATGATGAAGCAAGAACAATCTGTAGCAGTTCAAAAGATAGAACGAGTCTATAATCATTCACAAATAGGTCAACAATCACAAACAACAGTCTATGAAAGTGTATTCAACTTCAGAGTATGACAATTGAACATGTAAGACACAGGACAAACATTCTTCAAAAATCACGACTACAGACTATGATTCAGAAAAGCCAACTCAACTCACAAAGACAATAATTGATCCATTTCAGAAGACAATTTTAAATATTCAGTGTGATAAACAGTAGCAAAAAAAGTAGAACAGTATTCACATTCCAGAGACATTTGCCATTTATGTGCCCAGTTATTTGGAGGAAAATATTCAGATATAAGCCAGACAAGAGAAAACCAGAATAAAACAAACCAATAAAACTGCAGAAGAGTAGCCTACATAGAAGAAAAATACTGAAAGGTAATATACGAAAAGCAATAGCATCTCCCACCCCTTAAGATAACAGGATAGAAGAAACGATGGGTTGTTTGGCAATTGATAATATATCTCAATCCTACTGTTAGTACCATAGGATTAATAAAATGAGTTACTGGCCATTGTGTGTCTTGGGGTATGTGATAGTAACAATCTCAAATCTAATGGCTTAGCATTACAAAAGTTTATTTCTCACTCACACTGAGTCTATCATGTTGGCAGCATGTTTAGTTCATTATAATTATTCTGGGATCACAGCTGATAGTAGCTTCATCTTAACATTTGCTTCCAAGATCACCTTGGCAGGAGAAAGAAAATATGATAAGGTATTCTCAGGCTTTGAAAAATCCCAGTGGAAATGCTACATGCCACTTCTGGTCACATTTCATTGAACAAAGTAAGTCAGACCACTGTGCTCAATTTAATACCCTATGTTATTTCATTTTTCTGTATTCTACCTTAAATTGGAATCATGTTTATAAATAAGCTTGTAGAGCAGACACTATCGCACTCATCATAGTGTCCTGCATGAAAATTGTCTCAGACTATTTTTAGACATATTTTAGTCTATTTTAATATGTTTGAGTGTTGCCTGAAAACGGCATTCCTAAAAAGCACAGCAGGTGTGTTAATGCGGGTGGTCTGGGTATCAAACCAAAAAAAGCATCTAACCTTTAATGATATCTCAAAGATTCCATCCTCCTTCTCTGTCACCACTTGTTTCAGTGTCAGGGAGAATACCATATATCAATCAAATCAGAAAATTTCAACACGGTAATGTTAGTTGAAACTTTTGGATGAAGGGGCTAATGGGTAAAACATTTTTGTCAATGGAATTCCTGAAACCCTTGTGCATGTCGCTGTATTACATTTTCTCTTTACAAAATTCTTATCTCTCTTTGCTCTGAAATACTTCCAAGAAAATGGAATCTTATGCATCAAAAGTCACTTCCTCCTCCACTTGTGAAGGCAAATGTCACCAAATGGAACATAGGATAAAGTAGCTCTAGGAAGGTCTGTGAGCATGCTTCTAGGATAGGCAAAAGATGTTAAAACTGCTTGATTTTCTACTTTATCTCAACAAATTAGGCCATCAGTAAGGGGTTAGAATCAGATTGCAAGTCCAGAATAGTGTCCATTCACTAATTTTACCCCCTCAGAACAAACAGTCCAAATAACCTCACTAGCCTAAACTGTTGTGTTAGGTCTTTCACACTGCTATAACAAAACACCATGGATGCGACAGCTTATAAATAACAGAAATTTATTTCTCACTGTTCTTCATAATTTCTTTTAAACTTTATTTTAGAGAGAGAGAGAGAGAGAGTAGGGGAAATGGGTAAAGGGAGAGAAAGAGAGAGAGAGAGAGAAATATTAAACAGGCTCCAAGCTCAGCACAGAGACCTATGCAGGGCTCGATGCCACAACCCTGGGATCACAACCTGAGCCAAAATCAAGTCATTCACTCAACTGACTGAGCCACCTAGATGTCGCTATTTCTCACAGTTCTTGAGGCCAGAAGTCTGAGATCAAGGCGGTGGCAGATATTTTGTCTGGTAAAAACCTGCTTCCTGGATCATAGACAATTGTCTCTTCTATATTTTTGCATTGAGGAAGGGTCGGGGGCTCTAAGAGGACTTCTTTATAATGGCATTATTCCCGTTTTTGATGGCTTCATCCACATGATCTATTACATTCCAAAATTCCCAACTCCTGGTACCATCACATTGGGTTTAGAAATCAACATTATGAATTTTGTGGGGATAGAAATAATCCTTCTATGCCAACTGGTAAAAAAAAAAAAAAAAACTGTGATCATGCCAGATTCATGAATGAGAATTTCAGGCTTTGAAATTCTAGTCGTAGTCATATGAACTAGAATACGCCATGGGTGCCATTACACTTATTCTACTTACATATTTCTATTTAAAAAAAAATACGCCTATCTTAATTTCTCTGCAGGAGAGTGTCTTTTTGTTCATTCCCTAGTTACTTATCTAGCTTTCTACCACATTAAATTAACTGTCTCTAAAGATTTTCTTTCCATTTCTTCTTACAGCCACTTGTAATTTCTCAGACTTTTATCCAGCTCTTGGTTCTTAGTTGGTAATTTGTTTTCCTACATAATTGTTTATTTTCACATTTTTGGGGAATTTAAAATATTCTCATTGTTTCAACTTTATTTTAATGGGTGCTTTTGAAATTTTGCATAGGCATATTTCACACAATTTACATGAGATTACATTTACATGAATGTCACATCTCTATCACATAAATCCAGCATGTATATTTTATTTGCAACACTACAAGAAATTAGTCATCTCCAAATATCAACAATGACCTTTTTAAATACAATTAAATAATTTAAGAAAAACACTGTTGGTCTATTTGCTTATTCATCCATTCTTCTCTAATCCACTTTTAATTCCTATATTTTCTTATTTGTCTAACAATAATTCATTGACCACTCATAATGCTGGGTGCTGAATATATAGAATAAAATGATATAAGGTATGCAAAAGGTCAGAATTATTAAGGTTTAACTTTAGGCACCAGAAAATGGTATTGTATAAGTCTGAATAGGGTTTAGTAGATAAAATGATAAGTGATTGAAAAGTAGTTGCAATCTAAAATAGAAGTGTTTCCAGTTTCTCAGTAATAAGCTTGACTATTATCCCCCAAAGTATTTTGACACTGAACTATTTCAGACAAAGCAACATCATGATCATACCTGAATTTTAATACAAATCACTCTGGTAGCTCTATGAAAAATGGGTTCAAGAGGATTAAATCAGAAATAGGGAATAACCTGGAAAAATTTAGCTGTGATAGAAATTATGAGCTCCTGAACAAAAGGAGAGTAGAAATAATTCAAATAAATTGATAGATATCATGGGAGAAGAAATGACCAGGGTTGGTAACAAACTGTATGAGGGATTAAGACAGAGTAAAGAGTCTCAGTGGCCTGCCTCCCAATTCTTTAGTTCTTCAGGCTGCATAACTTGGTAGGTCATTATTGCAAAGAAAAGAGAGAAAGAGAACTGAATACACACACTTGAGTCTGTATGAGATGATGTATCATCTCTGTGTGTATGTGTGTGCAGGTGTGTATATATTGTCATTTGTACTACCCTACAGGTGCATCAGCTACCTAAAGAGCACCTCCTCTTCTCTGACCAAAACCTGGGGTCAGGGACACAGTTGTGACTCACTGTATGGTGTAAAATATTTCTGAGGTCCTTCTGAAAATATACTTTCTGTGGTATTGGGAGAATCCATGTACAAAGAAGATTGTTACTTTAGAACACAGTGCAAAGTCACCCAAGTGAAAACCAGGAGGACCCATTTCCAGGGAGAGGTCCCACTGTGGCATCTACTATGAAGAGGAGGGTCTTGGGAGCACTGCAGAAAACCAAGTGCTTCTGGAACGAGGAGCTGGAAAATCTACCTTATGCAGGAATCGGGACTGGAGGAAGTCACACCCAACAATAGCCTAACATTGATGAAATATTACACAGCAGGAACCCCAACACAGGATTAACTGTACTACACAGGATTCTCGTGTGGGAGACAGTTTTGCCTTGAAGGAGACTGTAACAGGAGATGGAGACAGAATGGAAGGAGGAAAAGAAAACCTTGTTCATCCCAGTGTCCTTTCACCACTCTCTATTGATAAGGTTAACATAGTGCCAGCTGACATATGAAAATATTGGCAAAGTGTATCTATATTATCACAGAGAAGGCAAAGGGTATATTTGGAGTTTAGGATTAATAAATCAACAGCTGGAGAGTCCACAGCTTTATATAGGTACTTAAAAAGATACAGCTCACCTTCATACAAGTGAAGAAGTTCTCATGTCTCAAAATTAGGAAATGCATAGTTCCAACAGTCATTTTTAGGAGAGAGAAGAGAGTGATATGAATATTCTGTTGCCTTCCTTCCTTCCTTCCTTCCTTCCTTCTTTCCCTTTCTTTTCCTCTTATTTTCTTCTTTCCTTTTTCTTCTCTCTCTCCTTTTCTCTCTTTCCCATGTGTGTATGTGTGTGATGTCATGTATATGCATATGAATATGTCATATTTAAAACAAAAAAGACACTATTAGAAATACTAAGTGAGACTAGTATGGTTACAATCTAAAATTGGTCACAGTGCATTAGTTGATAGCTGTGATTTCCTTTCCCCATTATGCATTATATATTTTTCTATACTCAGAACACAAGTTTATAAGGGTTTTTATCTGGTATAGTGATGTAAAATTAGTGATGTAAAGTTTGAGGGACTGAGTCTCTCTGTCTCTCTCTTTTTACTATAGTTTTCCATCAATCTGTGCTATTGAGTGTTGAAGTACTAAGAGACACTATAAGACATCCCCTATATTTCAGACATCTTTCACCTAATATGTAACAGCAACACAATATTTCCATAGTAATTGACATCAATCATTTCAGCAAATAGAGGAGGCTTTTTTCTGTCTATTGATTCATAGTGAAAGAAGCCCCAAATAGCCTGCAGCAGTCTCAGCTTAATTTGAATTGAAATTGTATCCTGTCCCATTCACAAGTATTGAGGATTTGTCATGTCTTAGGTACTAAGACTTTCAAAATAGCAGAGGTCATGGTTCCCAAGATGGGAAACAAAAATTAGACTGAATATTTAGAAATAAGACTGAGATGAGTCACCTCCACTTCTGCTCCTTGTATTCTGGACTCATGTATTGATAGTTTGGGGAAGAAAGCAAGATACAATGTTCTCTGATTCAAATTGTACAAATAATGTACTTCATCCCTTTAGGATATTGTCTCTCCATTGATGCCATACTGAATCGAGTAATGAGCACAAGCCCATTGGTATACTTTCTTTGCTGAGAAATTCTTTTCTTTATCAGAAGTGTTGGTATGAACATGGGTAAGCCATTCAGGCAGTCCATGAATGATGGTGTTGAAAGAAGTATTACATGAAGAGAAGACATATTCATATACAGAATATGTATATTCCAGTGAGAGTCCCTGCCCTTCCATGATAGAAGAAGTCCAGTTTTATCAACAGCCACCAGGCAGACTTGCCTTCCTTCACAATGGTGCCATATCTCACAATGGTACTCAGTGTTGGCCTCCATATTAATGAAGTAGACACTCAGCAGTTCTTTTCCCTCTGTAGAAATTCTGGGAACACACGATTTTGACATTTAAAACCAACATGTAATAGGATCTACAAGCAGTGTTGTTGGGAAACTAATAATGAAATGAATAATACAGTTAACCTCATTTTGCTGGTTGTATAGTTGTGGTGGTGGCGATGGAGGAGGAGGGGGTGAAAGGGAAGGAAAAGAAAGGGGGAAAGGAAGAGGAGGAGAAAGAAGGAGAGAAAAGAACATTGTGTAACAAGAGGAACTACTATGGACAGATGGTAAGGAGACAATTTCCTAAGGTGTTAGCATTAACCAGACATGGAAACTTTAATATTATTTAGATGTCTGGAAGAAAAACCATGATTAGTCATCCTCGACCATCCCACTCCCCACAAAAAACAAAACCTTCTTAGAATACTGCTTTCCTAAATCTGGATTTAGAAGACATCTGCCTAAATGAGTGTGCTATATACAATTCAAGGGTATTGTTTAATTTTAGTCTTAGCTGCACATCCAGCTGTAGACAATTCTTAACCAACAGAACGTTGCTGTTGATTTGCCATAATTTGGAGAAATTATGATCCCTTCTATGCTCCCTATAGATAGTATGTATTTTGCCTCCACAACTTTCCCAGATTTCAGAGTACATTATCATCTCAGTGACTTATTGTTATCTGGAGAAGTTCAATAAGAACTAGCAAACACTTTCTTCTTTCATATGATAGAACAAAATAAAGAGTGTACCAACTGGGGCTACGTGCTGGGAAGAGGTATCCGAGGAAAAGTCATTATTTTATTCATCTTCAAATGCATGTTCTTCAATAAATTCAGAAAACCATCCTTTATGTCTTTGCATAGAAACTAGTAGTACAATTTTGATAGTTCCCATTCCCCTATACATGTGTAACTTTCTATATAATCCAGATATAGTGTTCATAATTCAAAATACCCAACTACAGCATATTAGGGAATAAAGGATCTGGCTACAGTATTATGAATAATCTACTACAAGGGCACAGGACCATATTCAAACTACCCAGAAGCAATGGAGTTCATCCAATTTATATTTTGCAGGATATGTTCTCATGCATTCTTCTAATACACTGTGTTTCACTGTGTTTCAGATTTCTGGCTATCCAATACATGACTCCATGCATTCCACTTTGCATACTCTTTTATTTATGGATTCATGTAGTAATTCTTTCATGTGGAAGACCCCAGGAGTCTTATTTTTTATTAGTTATTGGAAAAGAACAATTGAATACTGCTACAAAGCTCAGCTGTCTGTGGCAAGAAACACAATGGCTACTTTATAAATTGATAATAAGCAAATAAGAAGGAACAAAAGAGAATAACAGAGTGGGCCTTGCTTTACATAAAGTAGGAGAAGTCATCAGCCAAGTATAAAGAGAACATTGCATACAGAGAAACATATAAGCAGATATGCCAATTTGGAAAGCACTGGATTTGTGATCATTGTACTAAAAACATCAGTGTGTTCAAATGGTGGTAAGTAAAGAATAGGTGGCCAGATAATTACTGAGTTACTGAGCCAGTCAGGAGCAAAGGATAGCGACTAGAGATATTTAGTAGAGGCTTCTGTCTAATAACCCTTTTCTGGGCCATCTTCATTCACATAAACTGTTTAATCTAGAAAACCCGCCATAAACCTGCTTAATGGAAGATCCTACAAGTTCCATTGGTTTAGGCAAATTCTAATGTGTGTATGTAGTTACACTCATTCAGCTGAACTATAATCCTAGAAATTTGGAGGTACTTAATTTAACACAGAGAAAAGTTACACAGTAGCAATCGTTTAGAATTTGAGTTGCACCTCAGATTTCTTTGAGTCCAACATCTGTGCTCTTTACACTCTATTTAATTTATGAAAATAAAATCAAGTAAAATGGTGTGGATGGGATTTAAAAAATGCACGATTATTTCCACCTAAGAAGGGACATAAAGGGGAAGGAGAGGATACACATAAACTTGGAAGTAAAGATATATGTTTGGAGAGGTTCTATTGTGTTTAGTTATAGAGTGTAGTATGTGCTTGAAATCTCAAGATTAAGTCAGATGGAGTCAGAGTGAGCAATGTTCTCTAGTTGTGTGATCTAGAGAAAGTTACTTACCTTCTTTAAACAGAATTATTAACTTCTTTCAGTACAAATTTATTTAAAATGCGGATAATAGTAACTATTTAATAGGATCATTGCAAGAACTTTATCATCACTTCCTAACTTGCACATTGCTGTACATGGAGAACCCGATATATTTATGTCCCAATGAGTGAAATACATAACCCTATTTTGGTTTCCACAGGTTCCTACCAGTCACTTCTAAGACTGAAAATAACATTAACACAGAATACCTAGAATTTTTTGTGAGACCTTAATTAAGAAGGCATTCGGTACATAAAGAATGCATAAGGCACATTGCTTGAACACAGTTGGTTATCAGTAAATACTAGCTATTGTTATAGAAGATTTTTCTCTATAATTAAATGGGTCAAAATTTTCTGTTTTTTACATTTTTTGTTTTATTTATTTTTGAGAGAGAGAGAGAGAGAGAGAATGAATGAGCAGGGGCTAGGTAGAGAGAGAGGGAGACACAGAATCTGAAGCAGGCTTCAGGCTCTGATCTGTCTGCAGAGGTCAATGTGGGCTCAAACTTGTGAACCGTGAAATCATAACATGAACTGAAGTCGGACGCTTAACCAATTGAACAACGCACACTCCCCAAAATTTTCTGTTTTCTGTTTGTGTTTGGGATGCCATAAAATGTGTACAGTAAAATGAAGAATTCTTCTCTCTTTAGAAGATCTCATCAGGGGTGCCTGGGTGGGTCAGTCGGTTAAGTGGCCGACTTCAGCTCAGGTCATGATCTCACAGTTAGTGAGTTCGAGCCCTGCGCTGACAGCTCAGAGCCTTGAGCCTGCTTCAGATTCTGTGTTTCCCTCTATCTCTGCCCCTTGCCTGCTCATTCTCTCCTTCAAAAATAATAAACTTTAAAAAATTAAAAAAAAAGATCACATCAACTCTATATTCACTGAGTTTAAGTTAGGACAAATATGTTCTTCAAGTACATTCAATTTTCAGTGACAATCTAAGTCCCAATAATTTAGACATTGCCATGATACTTAGATTCATCTTTGGGATAAGTGATCCTAAAATAATTTTTTCTTTAAAATTTTTCTTATCTGTTCATTTTGCATCCTGTAATGATTTTTGATAATGAAACAAGAAGAGTGTCAATAACTGTTTTTTTTCTTTTTTTCCTTCAACCTTTTCAATTTTTTTTATGTTCTTTTTTTACCTGAACAATTTTAGGATTTCTTCCTGTTTTTAAAGTTCCTATTTGCAATAGAATTCTGATACTCCTCATCCATCTGACTGAAGCTGTTTGTGTGTGTGTATGTGTGTGTGTGTGTGTGTGTGTGTGTGTGTGTATCCTTCAGTTTCTTTTTTCTTTATAAAATGCTGAGTGTATTAAACCAACACCATAGCAACACAGTTGAACTTCTTGTTCTGCCAATTTAAGGAATTATAATATTTCCCTTAATAAATCCTCTCATCTTCTGTATATTCACCATTTATTCTACAATAATGTTAAATATGATTCTGTGATTCTCACATATTCTACATGAGATGCTTATGGTGGATAAAATTGACATAGCAGATAAGGGTTATGAAGATCATGTAAGTAATATGCTTTTCCTTAGATCACTAAGTATTGATTAATACATGTAGCATTAATCCTTGGATGAATTAGCTCTGAATTTACACACACTACCCCAAATGAAATGTTCCACCTAATTGAAATTTGTCTCAATATTTAGATAAATACAATTATCCTCATGTAGATCGCAAAACTACATCGTATAGTTTGGATTTAGCTCAAATTTACTTATCTATGTATCTGGAAACGAATTTAATATCCTATTTCCTTTGAAAAAAGACACATAATGCAAGTCTAAAATATCATCACTCAGTTTATTATATCACTTATAAGAAGTCACATATATTATATCTTCAGCTATAATGACAAATCAATTCATGAATCTTCTCTTTCCTCAATAAGAAATTCTTAATTTCTGAGATCGCTATTTCTTCCTTTTCCCGCTAGTGGCAGGATCCCTCTCAAGCAGTGAGCAATATGCTTTTATAACATTCAAAAACCTTCATGTCATGAACAAAAATGCATAGATATTTTATATAATCAGGACTTTAAAAGCAATTCTACAATAACCAGTAGCTATTTCTTTAAATAAAAAAGTAAATAGAATTTAAATATAATAAAATATTGATTGCAAGGTAAATTCCCATTTTGGAGTAAATAGTAGAGTGGATACTTATATTATTTGCTTTAAAAAAGAAAGAGAAAAGGAAGATAAGGAAATTAATGTTAGCATGTGAGTGTAGACTTTTATAAGAAGAAAAACCTTTTTTTTTCTTATCTAATTTGTGTATCTTGGAAATATCAGAGAACAGAAAACTCTACAGGTTTGAAATACTGACTAAATAATCCTTATATCTTCTTTCCTTGAAAATACTAAAGGCAGACATTTTTCCTCTGAGAAGTGCTGTGATATGTGAACAATTTCCAAAACGATTATCTGAGTTTTTAAAATTTTCTTTCTTATCTTGAATGTTTACATATTTTCTTCACAGAAGTATACTTGCCTTAGTAAAGTCAACTAATATGACGCTTGTATAGATCTAGAAGCACTGAATTTTCCCTCATGATTGCTACTCAGTCCTAAATAAAAATATCAAATCCTTTTCATTAATCAGGCTTTGTAGACTTTGGCTGTGGAGAAGGCTGGGAGAATGGGCCTTATCCAGGGGAGAGCTGAGAAAGGCTCTCTTTGCCGTTGATGTGCACATTTGGTTTAGCAGATGTTCTTTGTTGATGGAGCCACAAGTGACTATATCCTAGAACTGTCTAACCTCTCTCTCCCCTTCAGTCAATCTTTTCCCAGCCCGGGTTAATCTACTAACAGATGCTACAGAAGAAATCAATAATGGGGGAAAACTGATTAATGTTTAAACATAGGAATGCTTACTAACCTTATTATTTATGTATAAACTACAAATATTAGCAAATTGTTTAAAATAAAGCATATACCAAACCAGTTTAAGATTAAAGATTCACAGTAACAATTAATTCATATCATTTTTTGTCATTTAGGACATTAGGAACTTCAGTTTTATAATTTTTTTATGACATGAGTTCATAAGGTGGTTTAAGTCATCCCTAAAGGACATAGTTACAAATATTTTAAATTTTCAATATAAAGAATGGAAAAATAGTGACAATGAGTGTAAACTATATATAGAATAAAATTTTTCAGTTAAGGTCAGCCAGTACATTACTATTTCGGTAGTTAGCTACTCAATAATGACTATTATGCACTGAATTGTGTCCTCTGAAATTTGTATAGTAAAGATCTAATCCCCAATATAATTGTTTCCGGAGATAGGGTGTTTAAAAGGTAACTAAAATTAAAAGAGGTCATAAGGATGGAGCCCTAACCTGATAAGATTGTGACCTTATAAAAAGAGAACATGGGAAATCTCTCTCTCCTTGTCTCTGCCATGGGAAGCACAGTGAGAAGTTATCCATTTGCAAACTGGTTGCTGATTAAAATATCAATTATTTTGTTATCAAATGTGGGAAAGGAGTAAAGGAAATTGAATTTCTTCATACTGAGATGAGAAAATTTGGACCCCATGGAAGGAAATTAAATAAGGATTTACTATCGGACTAACATGAGAAGCCAAGAGAGACCAAGGTAATATTAGCAAGATGAATGGTAGATATCTATGTGTACTATACCATGGTCAAGTTATTAACTAAACTTTTTGTTTGATTTTAAAGAGAGTGAGAATGTCAATGGTAGGTAAAGAAGAAATAGCATATAACTCATCAATGAAAAGGGACCCTGGGAAACAGGAGAAATGGAGTTCCTGGGAATATTGTTTTCAATATTAAAGACATTCTTGAGTTCCATAATATTTGGGATTTGAGGTTTAAAACAAAATTATATTTATCTCCAAAGTAAGAAAAAACAAATGCTATCAAGGATACATGTAGGTTATCCATTAAAAATTCAAAATACATTTAGTTTTTACAGCCTGTAGAAAATTGTCTTTGTTACTGAGTTTATAAAGCATGTTTACAGACACATGTGAATAGTATCCTTAGGTTTTGACTTTCAACAGAACCTATATTGTCTCAACACTGTGTCCTGAATAATTGAGACAACCTAAGAAGATCAGAGAAATCACCTAGATAAATAAATGATACAGTTCTTTTCTATATTGGTGAAATGATTGGAACAAGATTAATGCAGTGGCTGTGGTAGCTCATGCCTGTCAGTAAGCAGAAAATTTTCATTTTAATACCAGCTCAATTACCTCTCAATTACTAAAGATCCAGAAACAAACATTAGAAAAAAATCACAGGAGTATGCTCTGGGAACTTAAGATTCTACTGAGAAGAATTAAATACAACAACTAAATCATGAACATGTTTGTAAGTCATAAATTAATCAGTCAAAGTGATAATCATAGTGCTTTAAGCCTAATGTGATGAATTAACAAAAAAACTTACCCAGCACTCATTTCAAAATATAATCAATACTAAAAATATAAACTTAGAAATATACATAAGAAGAATCCCATTTTAAAATGCATTGAATTAGGGGCGTCTGGGTGGCTCAGTCAGTTAAGCATCAGACTTCATCTCAAGTCATGATCTCATGGTGTGTGGGTTCAAGCCCTGCATCGGACTCTGTGCTGACAATTTAGAGCCTGGACACTGCTTTCGATTCTGTGTCTCACTCAGTCTCTCTCTGCCCCTCCCCTGCTCACACTCTGTCTTTCTCTAACATAAATAAACATTAACAATTTTTTAATGCATTGAATTGAGGAAACATCTATCAAGCACTAACAATTGTCTTTGATCTAAAAACTTAACACATTAAAACACATAAAAACTTAAAACATCATACCCATTATGGCAAAAAAAACCACACAATACTTTGCTTAATTAGGTTGAATAAACCTTCTCTTGTTACAGATAGCAATTATAAGAACTAAAAACAATATGAATAATTTATCTAAATATACTGGAGCATCTAAATAAGACAGAGAATTCTGGTAAAAATATCCACAAAATTATTCTGGCAAAATATTTAAATAGAATTTAATAGTTATCACATCCCTCATATTAATTTGTAGTCATTAGATGAAATAAAGATATAAAAAAATAAATAACCATGTCAGCCATCAAATTGAATTGATATTTGTAGAACACTATACTTAAAAACTGCAGGATAAACATTTCAAATACATATGGAGTGTTCACAAAGATAAACCACTTTTGATTTGCAAAACAAATCTCAATAGAGATAAAAAAAATCGATCTCTTTCAATATGTTTCTTGATCATCACATAAACTGCAAATAAAGAAATTAACACATATAGGAAGGTCCCAGATATGTAGATATTAACTCATTTCTAAATAGTACCTATGTCACTGTATAAAAATAGAAGGGAACTGTACAATATTTTGAGTCAAATTATAGTTTAAAACTATATGAGGCTCTAAAGAAATATATAAAGGGAAGTTTTTAATGTCAAGTGCAAAAATTAAAAAAGAAATGTCTGAAATCAATGTTGTAAACCTACAAACCCAGGAAAATTGTACAAGAACAGCAAACAAAACAATATGGTAAGCAGAAAGAAAGATATAACAAAGATTAGGAGAAGAGATCAACAAGATAGAAAACATGCAAAAATGGAGAACATAGAGCTGCCTCATATAATTCAGAACAATCAGTTAAATTCATATTTCAGATAAAGTAAAATCTTACTATGTCACATATATTATATGGAACATGACTATGCATGCAAAAATATCCATTGTCAATCTGAATTCAAATTTAATTGGGTTCTTGTATTTTGTTGTTAAATCTGACAACCCTAAGATAAAAATCAATAGCATAAAAAGTTTGTTCTTTGCAAAGCAATAAAATTATAAATCTCACACTCTGTCAATGAAGAAAGAAAGGAGACAATTGACAAATTATCATTATTACCAGTTAAGGAAGGGATACCACTCAAGATCATTCGGATATTAAAATAATACAAAGGGGACATTACAAGCAACTTAATGCCAGTTATATGAAGTGAAGAAATTACCTGGAAGTCACAAATTACTAGAGCTGACAAAAGAAAATAGGTAGTCTTATAAGAGACTAGAGAACCTCCTAACTCTTTCTGTCCTGTGAGGACACAGCAAGAAGACGGCCATCTACAAACCAAGAAGAGGACCCTCCCCCCACCCTGACCCATCCGGCACCTGGAGCTTGGGCCTCAAGCCTCCACAACTATGAGATACAAATATTTCTTGTTCAATATACCTTGTCTGTGGTAGTTTGTTATAGCAGCCTGAGTGACTAAAATATTTTTTCCATTTCCATCAAGATTGTCTAAACTTGTGGCTTCAGAGGCTTGGCAATGTGGAGAGTAAGATAACCCATTCCTTTATGTCCTGTGGTTCCCTTCTGTCTAAAATTAAATTCTGTCCAGATATTTGCTGACTTATGGGGGTGTAAATATGAGTCCTTAACAATCTCTCTGAGACTTTTCTGCTGCCAGGATCTAGGAAGTTAGAGTTCACATCTGGCTCATATTTTTTCACAGCTGCTAAGCTTTCCTTCTAATGTAGAAGCCCTCTCTGGTGGGGTAACTACCAAATGTTCGGGTCTTCCTAGCATGTTCTTCTTGACCCAAAATAAACCCATAGAAAATCTGTCTCAGGCCTGAACATAGACATATAGGCTGCTCTACTTGTATCTCTTTCTCAAATCTCCTTCTCTTTCTCTCTCTCTATATATCTGTCCATTCATTCATTCATCTATTCATTCATTTGCTGTTAATGTGCCCAGAGGATAAACCTAGTCATTCATTACTTAAAGCATCTTCCTACTATTAGAGCCCTAAATGTTTTTTTTTTTTTTTCCCATCTTGCGGACACTTTCAAGCTCACTGAGATTTCTGTGGACCATTTCCATTTACTTGGCTCTGAGACAGGGGTTGGGGACAGAACTCTGGATATACCATCTCCTTCTCTATGGCATAGGGAGAAAATCACTACTGAATTTCCACCAGGTAGGCAATTCTGATATTTCTGTGTCCTGCTTCCTGGGTTATGAGTAGGCTCAATGCATATCAATTCATCCTGTTATGCCAATTCAGTGTTATCCTCAAATTTATACATATATGGGCATACTTGTGCTTTTTTATCTGAATATGGTAAACAAAACAAAATATGTATCAAGTAGTGGAGTCTTAAGTATTTGAACGCATGAATGGTACATAATGGTGGTTTTGTTGTGGATTTTTCACGTATTTTCTTAATTTTATAAATTATCTGTAATTATAATATGTTTAGAATCAGAAAAGCAATCAGAAAAATTAAGCACAATCTATCCATTCTTAAATAAATACATTCTTTTTAAAAAATGTTTATTTATTTTGAAAGAGAGAGTACGAAGCAGGGGAGGAGGAAGAGAGGGAAAGAGAATCCCAAGCAGGCCGCAGGATGTCAGCACAGAGCCCAACACAGGCTCCATGTCACAACTGTGAGATTATGACCTGAACAAAGCCAAGAGTCAGACACTACTGGACTGAGCCACCCAGGTGTCCCAAATAAATAAATTTGTAACATGTTGCTTCCCAATTATAATTATAAAATTATATAGTAAAATTATATAATTATATTTAATTAATTCTAATAATACTTTATTTATTTTTACACTCCAATTGGATACAAATAATATATGGTAGTTTCAAATCTAACACCAGTTTTACCAGAAGAAATTTCATATTCTGAGTAGCTTACTACTTAGGTATAATTTACTATGTAAATGAAAACACACACACATTTTCTCATTCTCTTAGTACAATACAGTATGAGGAAGATATTAGCTTGATAATGGTCTGTTTCTTCTATGAAGTTTTAACTTGGCCATTACCCAGATTGCTCTTCTCAAGGACAACTGGTCTATGCACATTCAATTTGAAAGAGCACCATTTAGATTCATGACCAAAACTTCTTTCTGAAAGACCATTAAATGTATTTTCAATATTTCTAATCAATACTAGCCAAGAGAGATCTGGACACTATTCATCATTTAGCAAATGTGACAGAACAATTTGGATTGTCCTTTAAATATTTGTTGTCTAGGTTATACAGCAAACAATGTTACTACACTGAAGAAGAACACTTGTATTGGTTCAGAATTGGTTGTATTTCAAGTTTGCTTAAGTATCAAATTGAGGGGAGTTACATTAAGCGACTGTCCTATTTGGGGCTATTTGTTGATTTGTCACTTTCCATAAGTGCTAAAGTTAATGTCACATTGACCTTATCTATATCTAAGAGGGTTCTCTTTGAGAGGCATCTTTGAATAATTTCTCTGCTTATAGTCTGAATACTTGGTATTACTTATTAGGTTTTAGAAAATTTTTCCCATTTATAAATATCCTGTCTTTTCTTTTGTGGCTAATACTTTAAATTCTCCCCTCTCACCTCAATCAGATAAAAGTGAAGCCAAAAAAACTGAGTGATTAACTTTCATCAAAAATTAAAGTAAGCTTCAACATTAAGTTGCACATATCAACTGAAAAATATCTCTGGTGAGTTCTAACAATAATCAAGCCCTGTACCCACAACCTGCCTTAGATGATTTGTTTTCTGAAGTAGCTCTGGAAATTTTATTTGTGTATCTAAGCTTTTCTAGTTCTATTGTAAATTGTCTTTTCTCTTTTATTATTTATATTGGAAATACTTTTGATTTAGTCCATAATCTTCCTGCAAAAGATACATTGTACATTTGTGCTTCTTCATACATTATACATAACAATAAGCAAAATTTACAGCAGCGTAAGCAGAATAGTTAGCTTTACTGCAATATACAAAATTCAGCCAATTCAGCAAAAGCCTGGAAATTCTAGAAGAAACGTTTTCACAAGCTGCATATGTGTTATAATAAGCCCTTCAAATATGTGTGCATGTACTTTTTTTTTTTTACTTCAGAGAAAATTGAATGGTTTAGTAAATTGAAAGTGGCAAGTGGAAACACAGCACTCTCCGTTTTGCAGCAATGGTGTTTAGTGTGGCAGCTCCGAGTCTAAGATCTTTCACAGAATCTGTGAAAGGAAAATACTACTAATTGCAAATCTCCATATAAGGACTGAAGCTATTTCAGTGGATTGTAGAGTTGTCATACCAAGAAGGTACTGAACAACAGAAGAGTCTGCTGGGGAGACCTTTGCACTCCCCTCTGCTTGACTAAACTTCAGATAGGTTTCTTTCTGACTGCAGCCCTCTGACCTTCCTCTCCTTTGTGTTCACTTTAGAAACTACAATTGTGAATTCTTTTTCTACTTTTTTTGAGATGTAAATCTTCTTTCACCCTCTTGCCAGTTTTACAAACCCAGGAATATTTTTTCACAAGGATCTGGGGTCATCCTTTGAAATGTAACCCCGAAGAAAATAGTTTCTGTGTTCCAGTCTCTGAGGATGGGTAGGAGCCACATTCAGATAAGAACCAGTTAACGAACAGAGATGTCCTAAGCATATTGACCAACCTCTCTCTCCCCTAACATTCTTCAGAAGTTTTCTGGTGGCTCATCCCAGCATTTAAAAACCCTCCTGTCTTTTGCATCAGTGGAATTGAGTTCAGTCTCTCTGTCCTATTGCAATACTCTTGACCTTGCAATATTCTTGAACAAAGTCCTCATTGCCAGTTTAACTCCATCCAGTGAATTTTTTTTTAACAAGTCTTTGTGTAAAATCACTATGCGCAATAACCTCTGGAGAGTCCATTTCTATAAAACTTCAGAAATGGTCTAGTCAGACTATATTTGAGTGTGATAATTTGGTGCTTTTCTAATTGCCTACACAGTTACTAATGATTAGAAAAAGAATTCTTTTCCTCATTTAAATATGTTATTTTCAACAGCTGTAGCTACTCATTCCTTTTTTTTTTTTTTTAATTTTCTGATCTTGAGCTACAACAAGAAAGGTATCTCTGGAAGAAGTTGAGATCTTGTGTTCTGAAACATCATTCCATGTGCACCAGTTTTCCTGGGCTTATCCCTCAGCAAATGTATAGCAAGGGCTAGACTTCTGTCAATCCTCAGCATATAAGCTTCATTCAAATCTTCTTGGTCCTCTTTGCTCTTAAAGGTAGAAGGGATTTTTTTTAAAATGTAATTTAGTTTCAACAGAGTCATAGGTTTTACAGTTTTGGGGGGTCAAATATCCCGATGAGAATTCCATATAAGATATAAAAAATTATTCTCTACAAACTGCATCTTTACATAAGCAGTTGAAATTCTGTTTACATTTTGAAGCACTGATGGAACTCTTCAGCTGGGAGATACCTATTACCTAACACGACTGTGCTTCCAACAAGTCCTCTCCAACCTGAATTCACTGAATAGTATAGCTGTTCTCTGCCCCAACATTGGCTCTGTTCCCTCTGCTGTTACTGCTTCATATTCCCCAACTCCTTAAGTAACTGAAGATATTTCCATGTTAATCTGGTTCTACTACTTAAAAATCCTCCCATTAATTCAGAGACACTTTACCTGTAATATTGTTTTTCCTAAGTCAATGAGATTTTCAGCTAAAAGTGAGTTAAATTACACTTGATATTTAACTTGCTCACTATTGTTGGTCATTTCTGTCAGATTTCCTGTTGTAACTATTGCTCCAGAAAATCTTTAGCAGATTTTTATCTGCTTTAGCTGAGTTCATTTTAAAATGATTTATATGAATTTTCTAGTATCTTCTCTATGATTATTTTCTTTATTGTATCATTTTTGCTCATACTCACTACTTATTAATGAATCTACCTAGAGTTGCTTTATTCATACATCTGGAATACCATCAATAATTGTTAGTTTTCCCTTGTCTTCTGTTTTTGGTAAATTACTATCAACATTCCCAAAGATCCCCACCAAAGTTCCACAAGTTGAATGGCCCATGACAAAGTTTCTTTTTCCTTATAATTAAATCTGCCAGGGAGTTTGCTAAATTCTTGCCTAACTCTTCTATTTCAGCCTGGTTAATCTTGGGCCAACTGATCACCTTTTAACTATGCTTCTTTGTTAGGGATTTGAGACAGATTGCTAGAGAATTGACTGACAAAACTGATTATCAGCATTGTGACAATGATTTATCTTATCCCTGGACTAGGAAAGAAAACATATGGTCAGTGACTCCATTGGTAGAGAAATGACATTCATCCTTGCTTCCTTGCTCTTCTTTTATGCTAATGTACAACTTTACAGTTTAAAAATATCTCTCATCATGTTTCCTGAACATTATTTTTAAAACGTCATAGTCCAATTGCTCTAACTGGGCAAATTTATTCCCCTCCTTGCCTGCATCATACTAAAAAAAGAAAAAAATCAACTTAGGTTATTCCAAATAGAGAAATTATCATTAAGCTGTTTTCTTTTATATTTCAGAAACTCAATAGAAAGTCTGAATAGTTATCAACATGCAGTTTAAATATAATATAGTATTTGTAGTCTTAAATAACCACAAATCATAGTACATTTTCTACTACCTTATGTTTTTGATGAAACAGCCAATTTTATTCAAATTTCCCCCAATTTATGCTCAATATGTTGTTTCTAAAATGTGTGTCACCCTTTATATAATGGTTTTATTATTTTGTCCTTATTTTTATAGTTTTTTTTTTCATCTTGTCTCTATACAGTTCTTCAGTAGAAGCCAGAGTCCTCAGTTGCCCAGTTAGGAGCCTCTGACCTACGTTTCTGATGAAGTTTCTACTCATGGCCAACATCTCTACTTTTAAATGAAAGGCTTTTTAATCACTTGCTGATATAGTGAAGCTACACTGTTTCCCATCACCACATGACCTATTTTAGAATCAGTCTTGGAAGCCAATCCTGCATTTCTAGTCACACTGACAATCCACCTTTTATGTTCAGTTTGTCTGCCAACATGTAAGTGCCGATATGCAGGTAGATTTACAAAAAGTCTCAAATATGAAGAGTCAAGGATTTTCAATGAAATACTCAAGACAAGTCACCTGGAAGTCTTGGAAGTACTGATTCACATTGTCTCAGTTTTCTTCTGAGCTCCATCAAAATCAAAGTTAACATATAAGCATTCAACAAATTTTGTAACTGGGTCTTTATATCAGTAAGACTCTGTTCAGTAACTTTAACCAGATCTTTTAGCAGCTGCTGGCATTTTCAAACATCTTTGTTTGTTATGATGGCTGTAGCCCTATAGTGTAGAATATGTGGACACATCATCTGAATTGCATTAAGATATGAGGGCTGGTAAAAGAAGAGATCAATAATGTTATCATGCCCCTTAGTTTAGTTGAAAAAAACAGAGGACAGTGGATGAGCCATGTTTGCTGCTGAGGAGACCAAAGTGGAGAACTCAGAATTATCATCTATGGTCTCTTTTAACCATGTAAGGTCTTCCATAGCCGTGTCCCAATTCTGCCTTAAGATTTCCGAGGCAAGTTTTCCTCTAAGTGAACTCAAAACATTTCTGGCTGTTGCTGGAACCAACACTCTAAAGAAGCGAAGGTATTCTGGTGCTCCAGAGTAATTCCCATATTCATATTGGAATTTTACATATTTAGAGTATATTTAGAGTATCTCTAAATATTCCTACCTAAAACCATGCCTGCCTACCAGTAGTTAAACAGCATCTGCCCATCTCTGGTTGACAACATCTGCCTCATAGTTTCTGGATCTTCAAATGTCTTCACAATTGGTTCCATTTCTGCCTGAAGCTATTTCAGTCATGCAACAACCGTGCCTCTTTTTTCTCTCAAAGCATGCGGAATATCATCAGAATAAAAGTGTTTGTACACATTGATAGTAAAGTGTATCATGTTGGTATCATTAAGAAGATCCAAATTCCCTTGTAATATATTTTTTCATTATACATCTCTTATGGAGAGAAACTCAACAGAAAGATTAGATGTCTGTCCAAAGAAGTGTGTGATGGGAGTAGTCAAGTTTACTCCACAGTTTTCCCAAGGAAAAGTGTTTCTCTTATGTTCCTGACATAGGCACAGGAAAGAATCACAAATTCAGCAAATGTTAAATAACTTATTTACTCTTCAGTAGAGGAGAGACTTTAAGGTGACCTCCATGATCTCTGTCTCCTGGTCTTATATAATCCTTCCCCTACAGAGGAGGAAGACAGGTGAATTGCTCTAAACAATAAAATATTGGAAAGATGATAAAGTGCTTACATTTATATTTACATGGTTTCAAAATATTGCTATGATTGTGGTACCCATCTGGCGAGCATCTCTCTGTCCTGCTCTTGCTGTCTTACTTGCTTCCCATCTCCTTCTCCTTGTCTCTTCCCATTACTTGTTTTGCAGCAGCAAGCTGCCATGTGTCTTATAACAACAAGAAAATAAATTCTTCAAACAACCAGAGAAAGCTCAGGAGAGATTTTTCAGCAGCAAATCCTCCAAATGCAAAAGCAGTCTGTCTAATGTTTCGATGGCAGGCTTGTGAGCCCTGAAGGAGATAACCAGTTAAGTCTTGCCTGGACTCTTGAATTACAGAAACTGTGAAATTATAAATATGTGTTTTAAATTACTACAGTCATGGTAATTTATTACACCACTGTAGAAAATGAACATACCTATAAATGCTACTTTTTTATTGTTTTTTCTATTTCACTTTAATAACATCATCATACATTCACTTATGTAGGCTTAAAACATGTCACCATATTTTTTCTTTTCCACTGTTACCGACAACACCCAGTCAATCAATAAACCCTATCTGTTGCATCTTAGTGAGATTACCATCCAGTCAAGTAATAGAATATTTCCATAACCCAGAAATTTTCCTAATGCATATTTTTATTCACTTTGATATTCATTCATATTTGTATATGCAGGTCATTTTCTGTATCCATTCACTCACTGAAAAATTTTGTGTTACAGTTTTAGACTAATCTAGATCAAGCTTTTTTGAACATTAATGTATTTGTCTTTTTTTAGCATATATTTTCATTATTTTTGGCACTATATCTAGGAATAAAATAGATGAATCATAGTCTAAGTGTATAGTTAATATTATAGAAAACTGACAAAGTATTCTCCAAAAATAATATAATATTATTATCGTTTTAAAACGATAGCAATAAATAAAAAGTTCCAGTTATAACCAATCATCATCGTAAGTTGATATTATTTAATTTTAGCTATTCTGGTGGGGTAACCTGTTTTAGTAAACACAGATTTTGTGTATCTAGTCATATATAAGTGTTCAGTAAATCTACATTGCATATCTTTCCTTCTAGTAGTCCAATACATCCATTCATAGTCTAACCACCCTTCTACACATGACCCAATATTCTATCTTGCTTATGTCTTTAATTCATTTCCTTTCCATATAATTATTTGTTTTCATCTTCTTATCGAATTTAAATGAATTATCAAACAGCAAGTTCATGTCTCCTGAGAATTCTTCCTTTGTTGAACAACTAAAAGTAAAATTAATAATTCAGTTTGCCATAATATTAAAGAAATGACTTTAGAAGTATCACTCCAAGGTCAGCAGCATAAATATAACTTGAGACAATGTTAGAAATTGAAATTACCCAGACCTTATACTACAGCTACTACATCAGAATTTCTGAGGGTGGAGCCAATCAATCTGTGTTTTGACAATTCCTCCAGATAATTCTGTTGCTTGCTAAAGTTTGAGAGCCTTATTCCATTTTTTTAAATAAAATTACTACTTGATATTTTGTATGGAAGTTTATGCATCTGTTTCACTAAATAGACTATGAGCTCACTGAAGCTAGGGACTACAAGTTATTCATTTCTCTACCTCTGGTAACACCAAGCACCAAGCTTTGAACAGCATAGAAAAATCAATGATTGCTTGCTTAATTAAATCAGATTGAAAGGTGAAACAAATTAGATTTTCTTTATCAACTGAGTACTGAATAATGATGTTTGTTTTAAAGTACATACTATTGCTTCAATTTTACTCTTAGTTAGTATCTCAAAATACATAAAATCAGGACTATCAAAAGACATGTGTTGACTTGCAATATTTAACTGGGCCATTTTATTTCATTTTATTGTTAAATGAGCAATCTTAAATACAGAAAAACTAGAAATGTTCTTTCTTTCATTTATGAAGTCTGACTCTCTTAAAAGGGGTGACATCTCTAGTAAGAGATACTAAAGGTTATTAAGAAATACTTTATATATGAAAAAGAATTTTATGTGCTTTTGTTTTGGAAACAATAGTTATTGCTTTCCTCCTTGGAATTAATTCTTATGGGGTATCGGGGTTTTGCTGTAGTTATAGTCATCCTCTCCATTGTTGCTGAATAGCTGGTTGGTTGCCTGAGGAATCTCAATTTAACTGATTATTTTACGTAGGAGGAACTATTGTTATACTTGAACTCAACTGAAGGCTCAGGTGTATACTCTTTAACAATTTTTTTCCCATTACTATTTGAAGACCATCTTTAAGGAGCATGATCTTACCGGAGTTCTAAATTATTATAGTCGTAATTCTATTGACATCTCCCACTACCAGAAAATATCATGCATAGAATAACTGAAAGTTCTTCATTTTCAGGTTTATCTGTAGACAAGTGGTAGTCAAAACAGCTTTTAAATGAATTGTTTTTTTTTTACCACACCCTATTTTAGTTCAGATCTTCTAGTGCAACATTAGTAAGCATGCAGTACCATTTAGATTTGTTTGCATACAAACTCATACAATGTAAATTTATTGATTCTATGGATTCTTCCAGATAAGGCTTATTTTTTAGAACAAAAATTAGAAAAGTGTTTAGTAACAAGCCATTTCTGTGTACTGCTGTCATGCAAAAATCTACTTTACTCCTTTTTAAAATAAATTTTATAACCTTTATTCATTTTTGAGAGGCAGAGAGAGACAGAATGCAGGCAGAGGAGGGGTTGAAAGAGAGAGAGAGAGACTCAGAATCTTAAGCAGGCTCCAGGCTCTGAGCTGTCAGCACAGAGTCCGACATGGGACTTAAACCCACAAACTATGAGATCCTGACCTGAGCCAAGTCAGACACTTAACAAACTGAGCCACCCACATGCCTCCTAATCTAACTTACTCCTAAGGAATTATTTATCTTCGGTAATATCATATGTGACCCATTTATTTCAAGTTCTTACTTTGGGCAGAAAAAAAGAAATATCCAAGTGTGAATGTTGCATCTCTCCCTTAGGGAAGGCCATTACAAGCTCTTCAGGCAACAGAGGGTTACAAACTCAGACTGGGGTGGAAGAGCTCCTTCTACCAGCAAAGGAGACTCCGCAGAATTTAGAGGGTCGATGTCCCCACCTTCATCAGGATCTGCCAAGGCCCTTATTCCAGCTTTCAGGATCTCATTCCTTCCTAATCATTGTCCTCGATTTAACAGATGATACCGTGCATGGTTGGAGATTCAAATCAGATTGTAATTCAGTCACTTCTATGATGAGACTTCAGATTTGGTTTTCCGAAACCTCAGCTCAGAGGCTCCAAGGGATAAAGGTTTCCTTCAGATATAAAAATTTTCAGGTCATATTTGCTGAGCTTGAACTGAATTTAAAGCCCTGAGTTCATTCTTTTCTTTTTAACTTATTCCAGCCCATTATCAGCCAATCTCATTATACTAGTTAGTTTGATAAACTTGTTCTAAGGTATCAAATACATGGTCAGCCAGAATGTTACTTTCACTTAAGAGTATTCAGTGATGATACAAAAGAAAACACACACACACACACACACACACACACACAAACTTACACATTCTCTTTTAAATGCATGATGCTGAGTTGATTAAATATCAACATTGGAAACAAAAAAGAAAAGAAAGAAGAAAAATTGAAATGGAAGGTTGATCACTACCTTAAATCATATGCATATACAAATGTCAGTAACACTATCAACTTGGATGTGAAAAGCAAAAACAATAAAGCTTCTACATTATAGCATGGCTGAATATCTCTATGACTTTGAGGGATGCAAAGATTTCTTGAATATGACACAAAAGGCCTACCCATAAAAGGAAAGATCAATAAATCAGATTATATTAAATTTAAGAACTTCTGTTCACTTAAAGATGTTAAAATAGTGGCAAGAGAAACAACAGAATGGGAGAATCTATTTTTCAGTCAATTAGAATCCAGAATATATGGAGAAATACAAAACAACAAGAAAAAGAAGGACAAAAGAAATATCTAAAAGACTAACAAATCTGTGAAATGTTTTTTAAACCTGTTAGTCACAGGGCCATTGGAAATTAAAACCACAATGTGAGAGTTCTGCATACCAACCAGAATGATTAAAATTGAGCAAAACATTTAAAACCTAAAACAAAACTGACAGTACCAAGTGTTGTCAACAATGTGAAGCAAATAGAATTTTCATATACTGCTCCCAAGAATATAAATTAGTATACTCTTCGTAAAAAGTCTTTCATAAATTATACTAAACATGCACGTACTTATTTTATGAGCAAGCAATTCCACTCTGAGAATACATCTAACAAAAAAGTCACTGCATTCTAAAAGACATACACATGAATGTTCTTGAAACATTATTCAGAATACTCACCCCAAATAACTCCCATGTATATTTGTAGAATGGATAAACAAATTGGGATATATTTATGTAAAGAAATGTTGGGATGAAATGAAAATCTATCATGTCTATACACAACAACATGGATATGCCCTACAAGCATATTGTTAACCCAAAAAGCCCCATGTAAAAAAAGTATAATTGTATAATTCCTTTTGTATTTGATTCAAACAGGCATTAGAAGCATGATAGTGATTACTTTTGGACAAGAGGGAAATAGTAGTAATGAGGAAGGGCATGAAAGGAGGTGTTTGAGATACTGTCATAGGCTTAGCCTAGGAAGTATTTACATAGATGTGTCTATTTTTCCTCATTTAAAAGCTATATACACATACACTTTTCATCTTTTTCTGGATGTGTGTTGTACTTCAATATAAAAAATCAAATGAAAATACTCATGTTAACTACAGAAAAGAAATAGGCCTTTAACACTTCATATTTTAATGTTATAAAATTTTTAATGTTTATTTAATGGGGGGGGGAGGGGCAGACAGAGAGGGAGACAGCAGAATCCGGACAGCTCCGGGCTCTGAGCTGTCTGCACAGAGCCCAGCCTGGGGCTCAAACCCGGGAATTAGGAGATCGTGACCTACGCCAAAGTTGGACACGAAACTGACTGAGCCATCTAGGCTTGAACACTTTAAAAGATCGTTCAGTGAAGACAGTCAGGTTTTTAAATGTGCATGTATTTATCCAAAACCAAAAAAAAAAAAAAAGTTGAAAATGCTTCATTAAAATTTTATTTTTAAAAAAGAATATGCAGTGATGATATTTTGCCTATCTCTATGCTACATCACACCATAGACTTTCATTGCCTGCTTTACCACTGAAACTAGGGCGATGAACATCTTTAAATCTAATCAGGATTGAGAACCAATTCCCAAATCTTTGGACACAATTCAGAAAACTCATCCTTAAGATTGTGTTCTCCAGAACCACCTTTAGTATCAAAAAATATATATATCATGCAGGGTTCTCCAAAGATCTAGAACCGGTAGGATGTGTGTGTCCATACATCTGATATAGATAGACTTAATTATATATAACTTTTATATTCTATGCATTTAATGTATATTTTAATATATATGGTGTACATTTTTGAGAAATATCTTCACGGATACCCACACAAGCTGGTGGACAAGCCAGAAGGTGGAGTAGGCGCCGCGCCAGCTGGAGCCCCCATGCAAGCTACGCAAATTACATAAGCTACGCAAGCTACGCTAATTACGCAAGCTACGCTAATTACGCAAGCTACGCAAGCTACGTTAATTACGCAAGCTACGCAAACTATGCTGCCTGTGGAGGCCGCTGGTAGGTGCTCCGCGTGCTGGCGCGTGCGCAATAGTGAACCGCATGAACCATGCCTGCAGCCGCAGTGGAGATGTCAAGGT
>NC_043703.1:24590597-24591649 GCF_006229205.1 Suricata suricatta | reverse complement strand
TTTTTTTATAGTGTACCAGGCACAGAGAAAAAGTTAGGCAAGGACCCTGTCCTTTGAATGTCTGCTTTAGAGTTGGAGAGAACACTAATATTACACTGTATGTTAACTAACTGGAATTTAAATAAAAACTTTTTTAAGAAGTAAAAAAAACAAGAGTTGAGAAATCAGTCGCCAAGCTGATGATTACATAAAGTGTATCAGTTTATATGATGGAGGGCCGGTGTGCTGTGAACGCTCAGAGGAGAGTCATATAAATCAGACCAAAAACGTCAGGATAGTGAGACCTAATAAACTGATCTCTGCTTTTCCTAGACTACTACCACCTGCTTTTACCTGAGGGCATCCTTACTTGGCTGTTCTATCATCTTGGAAACGTCTCCCCCTAAATAACTGTAGAGTTCACTCCCTTAGTTCCCACAGGTCTCTGCTCAGAAATGTATCTTATCAAGTGGTTTCCTGGCCACTCTATCTCCCCATGACGTTTTATTCACCTTACCCTAATTTACTTTCCTTCATAACACCTGATGTCACTTCTTCCTGAGCTTTTGTTTGAGAACCAGTAGAGCATAAACTCCATCTTTATTATTCACTGATATATTATTTATTCTTAGTATCTACCGTAAATCTTGACACTCACAGTTCTGTTGGAACAGATATGTATATATGTATACAAATTTAGAATTTGAAATATGAAAATAAGTTAGCCTGAGGTGGAGAAATGGGAAATTTTAGCCAGACAAAAATCTTGAGACAAAAATCCAGACTGGTGATGATTAGCTTAAACTCAGTGAGATGTGGTAAGGTGAGAATTATGCGTGGAGCAATGTTTAGAAAATAGAATTACATACCTTTATTTTTTTTTAATGTTTAATCTTGAGAGAGAGAGAGAGAGAGAGAGAGAAATGAATGAGTCGGGGCTGGGCAGAGAGAGACAGGGTGACACAGAATCTGAACCAGGTTCCAGATTCTGCGCTGTCAGCACACGGTCTCATGCAGGGCTCAAACCCATGAGCTTGAGATCATGACCTGAGCCGAAGTCAGATGCTTAACTG
>NC_043703.1:24448741-24590497 GCF_006229205.1 Suricata suricatta | reverse complement strand
TTTTTTTTTAATGTTTAATCTTGAGAGAGAGAGAGAGAGAGAGAGAGAAATGAATGAGTCGGGGCTGGGCAGAGAGAGACAGGGTGACACAGAATCTGAACCAGGTTCCAGATTCTGCGCTGTCAGCACACGGTCTCATGCAGGGCTCAAACCCATGAGCTTGAGATCATGACCTGAGCCGAAGTCAGATGCTTAACTGACTGAGCCACCCAGGCACCCCTAGAATTACATATTTGAATTGGTTGGAGATGGAGGTAAGGAAGAGACTCATCCCAATAATACAACTTAAGTTTCTTGTTTGGAAAACTTGATGTTATGCACAGGAGAAGAAACAGGGCCCGTGGTGTGAATTGTGAGTAATGATTGGAGTATTGGACATTTTGAAAATTTTTAAAATTATTTATTTATTATTGAGACAGAGAGAAACAGAGCCTGAGTGGGGGGGGGGCAGAGAGAGAGGAGACACAGAATCTGAAGCAGGCTCCAGGCTCTGAGCTAGCTGTCAGCACAGATCCTGACACGGGGCTTGAACCCACAAACTGAGAGAAGTCAGACGCTTAACCGACTGAGCCACCCAGGCGCCCCTGGACATTTTGAATTTGAGGTGCTTTTGAAATATCTAATTGGACATGTCTGGTTTTTAGGAATTTCCTATATGGATATGAATATTGAGCAAGATCTAGGGACTGGAAATAGACACATGAAAGCCAGTAAGTGATAACTGATGCCATAGAAATAAATCAGAGAATGTGTGGAATAGAGTGAACCTGGAGGCTTTAGAGATGAGAAGGGAACATAGGCTCTGTAGCATGAGTGAAGATTGAATTTACACAGAGTGAGGAATGCCACCTGTTCATGGAACCGAACATGTTTTTATCCGATGGCTTCCACTTTTTATATCAGTGTTATTCTATATAGTTATGACATGTCCCACTCATCAAACTTTGCCTTTTGTCAAAATATATTCATATGCAACCCAGAGCTGCTTAATATAGGTTCTTTATTATTGAAAGTTGTATGATTGAGGATAATTATACTTACATTATTTGTGTATAGATGTGGCTTCTCCCAGAATCAGGTCCAGAGCAAAGAAACTGAGTGGAAGTAGTTATTTGAAGAGGGAGGGTGCAGGGAACTTGAGTGTGGGCGTGGAGAAGTTAGTAAGGAGAGGACACTCTCTCCATCCTGTTACTAGCTTGAGTGTCTGGAACTTAATTCAAGGGGGAAATTCTGGAAAATGGTATAAAAACACATGTCTCAAAATTGTTTTAAGGAAGCTAGTGTATGTACATAAAAACTATCAGACATAAATTGAGATGCTCTTGAAGGTGTGAATTTTTTTTTAACACTACTACCTGTGTACAGTGCGTGTGAGCAAGTACTTAAGGCTTTGGGGAACGCCTCCAGGCAAAGAGATGTTGATGTTGGCAAGGCACAACTAAGCCAGGCTTGAAGTATCTGGGCAGGTCACTGAAGGGTTTCAAACTGTCCTAGTAATTTTTTTAATTATTATTCACAGGTAAAACCATTTTATTAGCCTGTCACAAATATTTTTTAAAATTAATGTTAAATCCAGTGTTTATTAAAGGCCAATTCAGTGTTTTCTTAATGTCTTTAAGCATCTGAGAATAGTTAGATATTACATAACCAAAATGATCTTTGTAATGCATATTGCCCTTAAAATATAACTCAAATAATAGTAAAATAATTTGAATACCAAATCATAGATGGATTATTCTATAGAATAATTACTTTAGGCAGTAACTGAACTGAGTGACTTTTCTCTGAGTTGATTCATGTAAAACTTCCCTTATACTTGAAATCATTTTGATTATATTAAAATAATTAAACGAAATGGAACATAATATAAAATTACTGTCTCCTGAGAGCTGCTTTCTTGGGAGTGTGCTCCATTTGCCTATTTTTCTTTCCTTTTCATATTTTTTATGGATTTGACTAATCACCAATATAGTCATCGAATGCATTTATAATGAATTACATAAATGAGATTTCATAGTGTCATTATATTTGTTAGGTTTGACTTACACTATTAAATTGATTTATTGGTTCCTTTTTAGCATAAATTTTTATTGTTTACATTTTTTGTTTGTACACATCATGAAAGCCTTCTTACCACATAGTATTTGTTTATTATATCTTACTTGATAACCTCATCTAATATGAAATATAAATACTGGATAAAACATTCTATTAAATCTTTGAAACAAGAATGTCATTATAACCAGTTTTTAAATTTACAATCTATATGGAACTAATCATTTTATGTTTTATGCCCTTTAAGGGGAGGGAGTGGGGGGGCTGTGTCCACAATACAAATGCATTATAATGAGTGTAGGGGTTATCCTGGAGCAGAGGGAGAAGAGAACACTTGTTCTGTCCCTGTAGCTATTGAATTATCAGGCACAAGGTCTTGGAAGATACAAGATCAGGATGTTGAGCTCCTGGGCTTAGTGTGTGCAGCTTTGTTTGTTTGTTTGTTTGTTTGTTTTCCCATCACTGTCCTTGCCTCCCCTTCTGTCTCATTCATATTCAAGGACTGGAGATTCTTCCTGGGGTTTTCCTTCCACTGTTCACATCCAGCTTCTACCTAACATTTTGGTGCCATATCTAAGAAATCATTGCCAAGACCAATGTCAAGAAGTTTTTCCCTTCTGTTTCTTTCTAGGAGTTTTACAGTTTCAGATCTTACATGTTAATCTTCATATTGAATTTATAGTTTTGTTTATGGTGTAAATAAGGGTCTGGTTTCATTTTTGTGTGTGTGAATGTCCAGTTTAGCCAAGAATATAGGTTGTAGAAACTATCTTTTTATTTCTTGGCAGCTATGTCAAAGATCAGGTGACTGTATATGTATTGGCTATTGCTGGACTCTTCTGTTCCATTGATGTATATGTTTATCTCTGCCTGTACCACACATTTAAAAATTACTGTAGTTTTGTAATATATTTTGAAATCAGGAATGTGATGCCTCCAGCTTTTTCTCAGGATTTCTTTGGCTACTTGGGGGTCTTTTGGATTCCATAGCAATTTTAGGACTGCCCTTGAAAAATGCCATTGGGATTTTGATCAGCATAGCATTGACTCTATAGATTGCCTTGGTTAATTTGGATATAATAACATTAAGTCTGCCAGTCCATAAATACAGGAAAGCTTCCCATTTATTGTGTCTCTTTAAGTATTTTTGTTTTTTGTTTACTGGTGCTTTTTAGTTTCAAGTTTAGAGGTTTTCTTCACCTCCTTGGTTACTCCTTGGTTAAGGTTACCTAAGTATTGTATTCCTTTTTTTTTTTTTTTCCTGACACCCAACACGTTATTAGCGAGGAACCTTGGTTTGAGGAGTGGGGAGCTGGGATGGACAAGAAGCGCCCATCTCAAGGGGATTTCCTGGACATCGGGTGTTCCTTCATGCTTATTTCAAATAAACACATTCATGGATGAAACCCTCTCAGGGAAAAGCGCTGTGACTGCAAGCACCAGGGATAGAGGGCTCCCTGGGCACAGCTGGGCCCCTGAGACAGCAGGGCTTCAGTGTCGGGCTTGTTGTTGGCGGCGGGAAGGCGGTGGCTGTACTGTGCACAGGCAGACCATCTGGGCCCACCTGGAACTTCTCCAGGTTCTAGGTGAGGTAGTTGCGTCACACTGGAGACCAGGTGATGAACTTGAGGTGGTCATGACTGCAGTGGCGTCATCACTGGGGGCAGGCAGTCCCTCCCGTAGGAGAGTGAAGAGGGGTGCTCTCGTGCCCCATTTACCTCACATTTTTCAAAAAGCATGAGTTTGGACTTGAACCTTTCCTAAAGTTTGAGGAACTGATGCCAGCACCAGTTGCATGGGAAGCCAAGAATGACCAGGGCCCTGTCAGAGGCACTTCTGCCGCTGTTGATCTGAGTGTAGTCCTAGATAGTCCTGCCTCAGAGTGACACCGCATTTTTGGTCAGCAGCATCTTGGGCCCCAGGAACCCAGGCTCACAGGCTCCTCCCCAGACAGCAGGTCCCTGGGGAAGGCATTCGTGCTTGGGGCCGCAGCTGCCAGGGTGCTGGCCAGGAGTGCAGCTGCTCACAGCCAGGCTCTGGGACCAGGGTGCAGAGCTGATTTGGTGCTTTTTTAAATGGGATTCTGAACAGACCAATAGTGAGTAAGGAGATTGGATTTGTAATTAAATACCTGAAACAAAGGAAATTACAACACCAAAAGACTTCCCTGGTGATTTCTACTAAACTTTAAAGAAATAATAACAATACTGCACGAACTATTCCAAAAATCCCAAGAGGAAGGGCTCCTCTCAAACTGATTTTATGATGCCAGCATTATCTTGAAACCAAAGCTTGAAAAAGACATAACAAGAAAAGAAAACCATAGGCCAGTACCTCTGATGAACAGAGATGTAAAAATCCTTAATAAAATATATACAAATCATATTCAACAACACAGTGGAAAGATCATATATCATGACCAAGTGGATTTCTCTCTTGCTGGCAGTCTCTGTTGCCATCTCACTTGACCACTTCGATGAAGCAGCTGCCATGTTGTGAGAAACGGCAGAGAGAGGAAAATGTGTCAAGAAACTGAGAGGCAACCTCTCATGAAGAACTGAGGATTTGGTTCAACAGTGCATGAATAGCTGGATCCTGCCAACACCCACATGAGTGAGTTAGGAAGTCAATCCTTCCCAGTGGAGACCTGAGAAAAATGTATGCTTGTGCGACATGCAGAACTATATGCATCAGCTAAGTCATTTCACATTCCTAATCCACAAAAATTGTGAAATAATAAATGTGTTAGGCCACTAAACTTTGAGGTAATTTGTTATACAGTAATCAATACCTCATATACATGCTGTGGGCTGACTTATTCATCCCTATCATTTCTCATCAATTTACTGAAAAACTAAAATTCAAATTACACACCTATGATGCCTACTGAAATTCACATCCATGTTTCAAAATTCTCTTTTTATATCTACATATGACACTTCTCAAGAACTACAATAACCAATATAAACAAAATTAAACTCATTATCCCCACCCCCTGCAAATTCATTCTGTCTGTTAAACTTTAGTTTATGAGATGACACTTTTCAAAACCAGTTCCCCATAATAATGTTTCAGATTCAGTCATTCTTAGCATCTCCCACTCTCTCATGAATCTACCATCTGATTTTTAAAAGTTAAATTTATTTTATTCTACTTTTAAATAAGTCTGGAATCTGTTTTATAACTACTGTTTATACCTCAGTTTAAAATGCTGTCAATTTTCAAATGAATTCCTATACCAGCTGTATGAAAAATATCCATTTTTGACATAGCAGTGAAAGTATTTTAAAAATAAACATCTGCTTACATTCTTCTTTTTACTCTCTATTTGCTTTCAGGTGAAAGTCAGAGTTTTAACTTGGATTTAAAGGATCTGATGGAAATGCCCTGTTTAACTCTCACATATCACATTTTTATTTGTCTTGACTTAAGATCAT
The DNA here is from genome assembly GCF_006229205.1 of Suricata suricatta. Classification (NCBI taxonomy): domain Eukaryota; kingdom Metazoa; phylum Chordata; class Mammalia; order Carnivora; family Herpestidae; genus Suricata; species Suricata suricatta. The sequence continues at coordinate 24,585,005 of NC_043703.1, read as the reverse complement.
GAAAGCAGCCACATTTTTCTATATTCTGTATTTCTTTATACTCAGGCCAGGTTCAGTTTCTTTTCAATAAATTCATGATAGAATAAGGAAATGAATGATTGACCATAGTCTTTCAAATTTCAAATTATGGCCTTTTAAATATTAGGATTATGTTAACAGACTCTAATCTATTAAACATATGGACTTAATAAAGACAGAAATGTGTGTATTTTAGGCCCAACTTTGCCATTAATTTTTTGTATTTGACCTTTAGCAAGATATTTCACAGAAAATCACACTGGTTCACTATAATTATAGTATAATTGAACCTCGTGAGCAAGAAGAGTCAGCATTCAGAGCATTTGTAAAACACAGGAATGCAAGAGGGTAGAAAGCACATCAATGAAAATAACAAAAGGGAATTAGAAACATAGTTTAACATATGTTCACATTGAGGCTGTAGCAATATCTGACCATCTGTTTCAGGCTACTTGCCACAGAGTCAAGCTGGATAGCCTAATAGGTAACAGTCTCTCCAAGTAACTATTGTATCAGAGAGAAACATTTGTTTTACCAGTTGAATGTCATGTGTCCACTACTACTAAGAGTAGATCAAGTGACTGCAAATGCTTTTTCTAAAAGGGGGGGGGCGGGGCAGCAACTCATTCACTGGATTAGCTTACTTCTGCTAACACCGAATTTAAAAGTGTAATGGAGTTCTGTCACATTCTCTTCTTTCTTTTATGACACATTGCACAAAGAGTGCCATGGAAATGGATCTTTATGTTTTCCTTCCATATTTTTCTGTATGAATCCAATTGAAAGAAACTTTGAAGGCTTTTGTAATGTAAATAGGAGCAAATTATTTCTACCCCCAGTGTATCTGCCATTTTAGTGGAAATAATGGTGAATGGTATGTAAGTGAATAATTTGTTCTCTGTAGTCTGCTTAGATTTTCACTTTGAAAACTTGTACCTTTAAGTATTATAACTATATTTTAATGTATACTTGTAATACTATACCTGTAAGTATTACAGAGGTACTTTGGCAAATATAGAAGATTTAAAAATCATTACTATAGATTAAGATAACTTATTTGAGGGGTGCCTGGGGGGCTCAGTCGGTTTGGCATCCAGCTCCAGCTCAGGTCATGATCTCACGGTTCATGGGTTCAAGCCCTGCATCAGGCTCTGTGCTGACAGCCAGCTCAGAGCCTGGAGCCTGTCTCCGGATTCTCCATCTCCCTCTCTCTCTGCCCCTCCCCTGCTCGCACTGCCTCTCTCTGCCTCTCAAAAATAAATAAAAAACAAAAAAAAATTTTTTAAGATAATTTATTTGAAAAAGTCCTGCATTTAAAATATAAAAAGGAATATATCAATTGTGTAATACCAACTTCTCAGTTTAAATTTAGCATGGTTTTCTTTAATTGTATGAATTATTAACTTCATTGTTCTTCCACCATTGCTAATTAATTTCTTTATAATGTAACAGAAATAGATAACTTTCCATGCTAGTTGGAGTGTTACATATACAGAAAACTGAAGTAGAGGAAGCACAGATGGAAGTTGCAGGTGTAGCCATCCTCTAGGCTTTGTGATAGTCGGGGGATTGATTACTAAACAGAATGATGTCACGAATGATGAAGGATCTGAAATGTACCCTAATTGCAGAGTCGCAAGTTAGCCTACCACAGTCTTATGTCTGCTGACATTAAACATGAGACATCTGTATCGGAGAAAAAGGACTTTGTCATTCAGATACAGCAAGAATAATAATAATCATAACCGTTTCTCTTCATATCTCCCAACCCACCTTCCCAGCACATGATGCAATACACCCACAGGGGATATGTGTCCCAGAAGGAAAGTTCAAGATTATGAAACTTTAGTCTTTTATAGTTAGCTGCAAGCAAACCTGCCCAGTCTATTCCACAAGGGGAGACCTTATCTTTATTAAACTCAACAGCAGACAATTCTGCCTTCAGCTCTGGAAGGAAACACTTTCTATCAGGGCTATTCACTATTCAACACCCTTGAAAAGTAATTCAGGGAAAAGGAGATTTAAAAGCTGTCACTGTTTTTACCTGTCAGGGTCTCTACTTGCAGATGTTACTGAAATGGGAGAGACGACATGAACAGGAACAACAAAAAAGGCAGTTGATTGGAGGTAGGGATTGGCCAAAAATCCATCTGGGGTTGCCAATGCCAATCCCTCAAATTCTCTCATAAATGAATAAATTATTAAAAGTATATTAACTTCACCCTTAAAATTGCCTTAAATTATTAATCCTTCAAAGATTGAATATTTTGTTACAATTAATATAATTCAGCAAACCAGTGTTTAACATGAACACACTAATAGTTATTAGTACTATTTTATCTTTTAATATGGTTCTGAACTGAGATCAAGTTTTTTTTTAAGTTTGGAGTGATTTATTATAATGCATTATTATTTAAATGTTTAGTACAAAAGTCAAAACCAATTGGGAGCAAACATGCTTAAAATGCCTTAGTTAAGTAGATAATAGTTGATTATAAAATAATTATTCATCTCAATACAATACACATCTGTTGACCTACATGCCATGTGAAATACTATTCACTCCTCAAAAATTAGGTATAAATATTATTAAAATGAGGAGCAATATCTGCATCATAGGAATTTTAGGAGAAGAAGAGAACAACTTTTAAGAATGGGAGTAGTGAAAATAGTCTAGTAAAGGAAAATTTTCAGGGAGTCTGGTTATGTACAGAGAGTGGTGAATAGTGAAAAGAAAAAAGTAACCAAACAATTATGACAGATTGTGTTTTATGAAGTCAGGGGAAGAGCACTGGGCCGAAGGTAGAAAATATTCCAGTCAAGCCTTCTTAATCTGTAATTGCCCTTTGGTCTACCCTCATCACTTAAGTTGGTTGTTTTCTTAAGAAAATCACTTCCCTAAGGCTAACAAGTCACTTTAATTGTAGTTTTGTTGAACACACATTACTGAAACTTCATAAATGTAATTGATTACATCATCTGAGAGTATTCTCACTATAAAAACTGTAAGAACAATTTCTCTAAGTAACAGTGATAATGTACTCATGTCATCATAATTCATATCCCAGTCACTGAAATTATATTTATTGGATTTAACCCACTACTATTTACTAGCTCTGTATTTTTAGACAATGTTCTTAATTTTTCTGAGTGTCTTTTTATCCCTTTGTAAAATAGGAATTTGCACTTAATAAAAAATTCATTGTGATATTCAATAAGTTTATGTATGCTAAAAACATAGTTATTCTGGAGAGATTCCATCCACTTCTTAAATAGGAGGTATTGCCATAATTAGCATTTTTATTATTTTAAAGAGCAAAGGAATAACCTTGTGTAAACAACTCTGAGAAAAAATAAAACAAATATTATAAAATATAAATAATACTTACAGAATCTAGAGAAAAACCTGAAAGGCTGAGAAATATACTGCACACAAATTACCACATATTTGGAGAAGAGGATAATAAAATTTCTGAGAGTAGAAGCAAATAATATCTTGTTTCAACTGCCTAATCAAAATTAGCTTCATCAACAAGCATCCATGAAAAAGTATGACAGGGAACTGGAAATGAATTAATTATTCAGGGCAAGAACTCTTCTAGAACATGCGCCTTGCTTAGAACTCAAAAGAAGTGAAATATAAAATGTAAAAGAATAGAGGTGTGTCTCCCAAAATAAGTAAAAATGTAGTTTACTTTCCTGTTTCATCTTCACACGGTTCCAGTGTGTACAGTGCTTCAGGACTAGTGAAAACCCGGGGGATTTAGGTTGGAAGAGGACACTGCATAATGCTCCATTCTCCATCTCTCAGCTGTCTAAATTTTAGGCACAATCTTAGGGACAAGTTGTTAGGATTGAATAGCCAGAGATTCTTACATGGCTTATATGAAGCAACAGCATGAAAAAAAAAAAAACCCAAAAACTTTGGATTATGTTGCTAAGTGTGACCTTAAATATAAGTAGTATTCTTCATTGTGTACATTAAGATAATTTAATTTGGGGCACCTGGGTGGCTCAGTCAGTTAAGTGTCCAGCTTCGGCTCAGGTCATGATCTCACAGTTCGAGGGTTCGAGCCCCGCATTGGGCTCTGTGCTGACGGCTAGCTCAGGTCTTGGAGGCTGCTTCAGATTCTGTGTCTCCCTCTCTCTCTGACCCTCCCCTGCTTGTGCTGTCTCTGTCTCTCAAAAATAAATTTAAAAAACATAAAAAATAAATTAAAAACAAAAGAAAATTTAATCCAGAGGAGTGTCTGGGTGGCTAAGTCAGTTGAGCCTCCAACTCTTCAGTTTGGCTCAGATCATTATCTCACTGTCAGGGGACCAAGCCCCACACTGAACTCCATGCTGTTCATGGAGACTGCTTGTTATGATTCCCTCTCTCCCTCCCTCTTTCCCTCTACCCCTGCCTTGCTCACATTATGCTTTTGCTCTCTCAGAAATAAATAAATAAACATTTAAAAATTCAATTTAGAAATCACAAACCTTGCATGTGAGAGCCCCAGGACTAAGTGGATTCTCCTATACTCTCCCTCCATCACTCCACAGTGACGTCTCCTAGGAGTATTTAAAACGATATAGTCAAGTATACCAATGATGGAGGAAGTTCCAAGAGAATCAACATGTGGTAAAAAGGAGCCACAATGAGAAGCACGGTTGATTGAATCAGAGAACCCCATTACAGCCGCCTTGACAATCAGCTGTATGTGTGCTTTATCCCTTTTCTGCCTCCACACGTATGATCACAGGGCTTTGCTTATCCAGGTGTTCAATAAAGCGCTCACTGAATTGATTTGCTCTGTTTGAAATTCCAATTAAGTTGTCAACACTGCTTATACTTCTTTATCCCAGAACCTCTAGAGGTTCTTCAGAACGAAATATCCATGAGGTTGATAGTGGTGGGATGGAGGTTATTTGGCTTGCTCTACGTTTTTTGTCCTAATATCTGTTCACCTGTTTCTCATGAAATCTAACAAAAGAGCTTTGTATCTCTTGTTACGTGTATTCAACATTGTGCTCTCAGAAAAATAGGTTAAATGAAAACAGTTTTTAAATAATTATAATTTTGATGGGTGGGCATTGTAAGAACGTTCTATATATTTCCATTTTGTAAAATTTTATTTCATTTCTAATACCATTTGTATCCCCCACTAAACTGTGATTAATTGATTGATTGACTCAGTTATTCTACAAACACCAGTGAATTTTATTCATTGCCAGGTAGTTAGCTTGGTTGCTAGGGATTAAATGACTAACAGAAGAGACTTAGTCCTGGCTTCAAAAGTTGGGAGTCTTTTAAAACAGCAAACAAGGCTTTATGTTAGAAGAAATGTCCTTAGATTTTAGCTATGACAAGGTGATTTACCTTAACGTGGGGTTAATGGAAGAATTTCTGGGAAAGTGATTTTAAGGACTAAAGAGGAGGCGTGATTAACCCATGAAAAGAAGAGGAGAAAACATGCTTGACAGACATGTTGCAATCCTGGGGACATGAAAAATCCTGTATTTGTTAGGAAATAAAAGTAGCTGGCTATGTAAGCAGAGTGAAGTAAGTTTGGATATGAAATCCATTAGCCAGTTCCTGCAAGGTTTTATTGTCTAAGAGAAGAGCCATTGTAAAGTTCTAAGTAGGAAATTGTCATTATCCAAATAATATTTAAAAAATATACCTGCTATTTAGCGATCAATGAAATGAATATTTTCAAGAGAGAGCTGAGCAGATGAGTTAACAGAATGCTACAGAGGTGTTTTTGTTTTTTAATATGTTTGCCATGTAACATCTTGTAAGTTTAAAGTGATTTAAACTTACATGTTGATTTGATACATTTGACGCAGTATGATTGCAGCACCTCTATCAGGTCACATAATTATTTTATTTTGTGATGGGAGTAATTAAGATCAAGTCTCTTAGCAAGTTTGATGTTTATAATGCAATATTGTTATCTATACCCACTACACTGCGTGTCTGCAGGACTTACTTATCTCCAAGTAGCAAGCACTAATCCTTAGCATCTCTCCTATCTCCCCACCTCCCACCTGTGGTAACCACTATTTTATCCTCTGTTTTTATGGGGGGTTTTTTGTTTGCTTGCTTGTTTGTTTTTAGTGTAGTTTTTTTTTTCACATATAAGTGATACCATGTGGTATTTGATTTTCTCTATCTGAATTATCTAATTTAATCTAACACCCTCAGTGTCCATCTATGTTGTCACAAATGGCAGAATGTCCTTTCTCATGGTTGAAAAAGATTGTACCTGTGTGTGTGTGTGTGTGTGTGTGTGTGTGTGTAATCCTTTTTATCCTTTCTTCCACTGATGGACACTTAGGTTGTTTCCACATCTTGGCTGCTGTGAATAATGCTGAAAAACATGTGAGTGCAAATATCTCTTAGATACCTTGCTTTTGTTTCCTTAGGGTATATACTTACAAGTGGAATGGCTGGATCTTATGGTAGTTCTAGTTTTTTTTGAAAACACTATATATTCTATATATTGTTTTCCATAGTGGCTGAGGCCTAAGTGTGAGAAAATATTGGCTCTTACTAGTGTCATGGCTCTCTAGATCAATGATAGATAGTTTTGAAAAAAAAATATTTCAGGGATGGAATCAAGCAATTGGTGATTTATTGGAGAAGAAGAGGGAAAGGGAGAGGAAAAGAATCTAAAAGTCTTGGTATGAGAACCCGTGTGGAGAGTACTGTTGGTGAGGTTTGGTGGTTTCCCACGTTTAAGTGTGTGCGGCAGGGGATGGGCAGGAGAAAATCAAAAGTGTCTCATGAATTAGTTGAAGCCCTTGTATTTCTATTGATAACCAGCGGACTTGAGAAAGTGATTTAGTAGAGCAGGAGGGGCAGAAGATCTAAAATTGAGTATTGTTAAAAATAAGTCAGTGCTAGGTCCAAAAAATCTGAAATTTTAAAGTGGTTTTCTTGATTCTTCAATTATTAGTTTTTGGTCCTAAATCGTAAGCATGCTAAATTGCTCAAATTTCCAAATTTCCTAGGACAAATGAATCAGCATTTAAGCCACATAATAAATATTATGTATAAAAAGAACCAGAGAGTAGTGAGAGTCAATGATAAAATATTCTCTCTGGTCTCCCAAATTTGGCACCACACTCCTATGTACATATGTGTGTGTGTGTGTGTGTGTTGGTGTGTGATATCTATATTTATTAAGATCTTGATGAATTACCAGTGTATAGAAAATATGATAAACTCAAGCCTTTTATACTTAATGTGTGGAATTCATGTGGAAGGGAATTAAGTGGGCTGATTCAACTACAAAACCTTTATGTGTTCTCTGATGTGGCTTATTACTGTGGAATTGGTTATATAAAAAAGTAAAAGTGCTCAGGTTGTTTATTAAAATCCATTTGTAGTCTGTATGCTCTTTTGACAAAATAAAAATGAAAAGAGAGCAATTTAAAACCCTTTAAATGACGCAGCGATGGCAATATAATATGTGGCATACTGTTAAGAGTGGCATCAAATCCCATGTCAGGTCAGCTATTACCTTTTCATTTAATTCAAAATGACCTTATGGAGTGGACTGTCATACTGTGCAAAATTTCATATGGGAATCTAGCATATAAAATGCTGTTTGTATATTTTATTTTATTTGTCTTTGATGCAATGTAAATTGTATACCATTGAGTTAACAAATAAATGTGATTACTAACAAAAGTAATCATCAGAATATTATTTTATATATTAATGAGTAAAATAACATATTGTAATTTGTGTTCGGGGTACATAAATTTCACATTACCATGCAATATATTCCTCATGTCTTCATCATTTACCTTATACACAGTGCATTTGTACACATCATGCCGTTTTTGGTTTCTAAAAATGACTTAAGAAAACATTTAAAATTTCTTCAAATCTTGCAACCTTTTGGTTGGGGGTACTACATAGTTCAACCATGTACCTTCTCGAGGAAGAAATATAGTACAATGTCAGAGGGGAAGACTGTTCTATATAAGTATCCTTCATTATAGTGATTTTCCTTTTATTTTGAGTTTAATGTATTTTCTTATCTTAGACAAAGTTCCAGGTCTGATTCTTGTGTGTGTGTGTGCTTTAATATCAGTAACTATGGCAACAAGATTTTAAATGACTAACAGAAGAGACTTAGTCCTGCTGTATGTAGTGTAAGTAAAGGGAAAATGGAGAGCATAAAACCTTAAAAGAAGAGGCTTTCAGTCCTCTTACTGTCATTGTGAGTCACAAAAACAGTTTTCAGGATTATGCTATCACTTATGAAGGTAATATATCTTGTAGGTCAGAAAAAAGATTTAGTTTGTTTATTTGCTTATTTTCTAATGAGTTTGCCTAGAATTATCTGCATTTTTTTATTGGTCTTTGTTTCATGTTATGCTTTTATCTGATGACTAGCATTAGTTATATACAAATCACATTCCAGTTTCTGATGGTGCTGTGAGGAGGTCATTGTAATCATTTATCAGTAGAATAAACACAACTGAAGAAACTTATGTAAAAAAATTAAAATCTTTGAAAATTATTCTGAGGACTCAAAGCAAATAAAGAAACATTTATTCAAGAAAATCTACTAACTGTCATGGACAAAAAGGAAATACCACAGGATCTGAGCCGTGGTCTGTTCCTTGCCTTTATGCCCACCCTCCGTTAAAGGCTATGAAATCTCCCTAGAAGTAGGGAGCATTTCCCATCACTCCCAGCTCCTTGTTGCTTCAGCCAAATCCCAGGAAAAGTGAAGAGGGCTCCTTCTTCAACTTGCTCCAATGCAGAAGCCTGACACTCACTGTACACCATGGCGGAAGAATGACAGGACTTCTCTAATTGCCCTCTCTCCAGGTCATTTGTAGGATGGGTGTAGGATGAGTGTACCACAACCGAGGAGAGGGGTCAAGCTGAGAAGAGGAGAGGCTATTATCACAGAGGACATTGGGTATGTTCAGGCCCGTATCCACCGAGAAGCAACATCAGAAGAGACAGATGCCACAAAAATAGTCCAGCCAATTCACTAAACAAATGAACAAGTAAACAATAGCGAAACTGTGAGCCCCAGAGGTGCTTTAAAGTAAGCGTTAAAAGGAATGGCTCCTATCCCAGGTATGTCATTATAAGAGAAGCAGTCATGTGTCCCTAACCCTGTCGCTAGAGCAGTGGCTCAGAACTTCCCCCAGTGAAAGATGTAGGCCATCAGAACAAAGAGGACCAAAGTTCTCTTCTCTAAAAATCTGACTTTATTTTGAACAGAGTGTGGGGTGGTTTTAGCCTAGGACCTCTTAAAAACAAGATAAATTTTAATGGTGAGCAATTAAGGAATGTTGATATCTTCATGAGAATAAGCTATGCTTTCGATCAACTTAATTTACCAAAAATATCAAGGTAAACACAGCTAAGATAATCCTTACTGGAGTGAGGAAGGGAAAAAAAGAACCTGTCAAAGAAAGCTTCAAAAATACTTTCTGCAAAGAGGCCCAAGTGGAGTTGGATCAGACTGTAATAATTTATGCTCTAAATTATTATCAAAAACAATAGAAGTCAGCCAGCAGTTAGTGGAGCCTAGAGCTGAGTGTGATGCCAACACAGGCAGACAGCCTAGCAGAGATTAGGGAATGAGACTTTCAAATAAAGCTCAGTTAAAACCATTATCGACACAGAGGACTTTGGGTATGTTCAGGCCTGTGTCCACTGAGAAGCAACATCAGAAGCTTTACAAGACAGAAGAGACAGATGCCACAAAAATAGTCCAGCCAATTTACTAAACAAATGAACAAGCAAACAATAGCAAAATTAGTGAACTCCAGAGTCCCTTAAAGTAAATGTTAAAGGAAACTTTTCAGGCTGAAGAAATAAACACAGAGGGGAATTCAAATCCATACCAAACAGCGAACACCAGTAAAAGTAATTATGTAATTTAAAATAAAGTGTAATATGCATAATGTTTCCTCTTCCCTCTTTGACTTATTTTTAAAAAGCAATTATGTGCAGCAATGTGTATATAATTATTTTGTTGTATCTACAATATACAGAAATATATTTGACAACAGTAGCACAAAAGACATAGGTAGGTGCAAAGGGGTATTGGAATGAGGAAATGATACCAGATGATAATTCAAATCCACAGAAACAAATGAAACAGATAAAAAACTAATACATAAGCAGGTTAATATAATAAACTATAAGAACCTGCTCTCAATTTTTATATAAGCTTTAGTAAATGACCTACAATTATATAAAATAATAGCTGTTAGAATATATGGCAGACATATACAACTCTATCAATAGAAATTAAATTTTGAATGAATGAATCTAATTTTAAAGGCAGATTTTCAGACTGAATAGACCAAACTATAAGATCCAACTATAGGCTCTCCACAGGACACACACTTTAAATTCAAATATGCATTTAGGTTTAAATTGAAAATATATAAATATATATCATGTGTGAAAATTAATAAAGGGAAACCTCCTTTAGAATGGAGTTAAGAGGTTAGCAGGAAGGCGCTCACATTCTACTACTCCTTGTTAGTTGCAGATCCAACAGGAAGAAGCGCCCCTTGCCGGTCCATACTCCTTAGCTACTACGTTACCAGCCCCCCACAAGGAAGAAAGGTTTCCTCCTCCCCAGCAGTGCCCAACCAATGAAAACACACTGTACTTTAAATTCCACTTTATAACTCCCTTTCCAGTGTCTCCTTTTTCTCTATAAGTGGGTTTGTCGTCTTTGTTTTCCAGACTTGCCTATAATTTTGTTGTAGCTTACTTGTCCAAAATTGCTATTCTCTGCTATTCTCAAATAAGCCCATTTTTTTCTGGTAAAATAACTGGCAGTTTATTATTTTCATCCAATATTTTATTTAAATTAAATTTAATTAACATACAGTGTAAGATTGCTTTCAGGAGTAGAATTTAGTGTTTCATCAATTATATACAATGCTCAGTGCTCATCACAAGTGCCCACCTTAATCCCCAGCACCCATTTTGCCCATCCCCTGCACAGCTCCACACCAACAACCCTCAGTTCTCTGTAGTTAAAGTCACTTATGGTTTGCCTCCCTGTTTTTATCTTTTTTTATTTTCCCTTCCCTTTCTTTCCCTCTGTTTTGTTTCTTAAATTCCACATATGAGTGAAATCATATGGTATTTGTCTTTCTTTGACTGATTTATATCTTTTAGCATAATACACTCTAGTTCCATCCATGTAGTGGCAAATAGCAAAATTTTATTCTTTTTTTATTAAAATTTGTTTTAATGTTTATTTTTTAGAGACAAAGCACAGCAGGGGAGGGGCAGAGAGAGAGGGAGACGCAGACTCTGAAGCAGGCACACTCTGTCACACAAGTGGGGCTCAAACTCACAAAATGCGAGATCATGACCTGATCCGAAATCAGTTGCTTTACCAACTGAGCCACCCAGGCACCCCAAGATTTGTTTTTGATTGCCAAGCAGTATTTTTGTCATATATATATACACCAATTCTACTTTATTCATTCATTAGTCAATGGAAATTTATGCTTTTTCCATATCTTTGGCTATTGTTAATAGCTATAAATATCAGGTTGCATGTACCCCTTCCAATCAGTATTTTTGTGTCCTTTGGGTGAATACCTAGTAGTGCAATTGCTGGGTCATAGGGTAGCTTTATATTTAACTTTCTGAGGGACCTCCACACTATTTTCCAGAGGGGCTGCATCAGTTTGCATTACCACTAACAGTGTAAGAGGGTTCCCCTTTCTCAGCATCCCCGCCAACATTTGTTGTTTATTGAGTTGTTATTTTTAGCCATTCTGACAGGTGTGAGGTGGTACTTATTGTGGGTTTGATTTGTATTTTCCTGAAGATAAATGATGTTGAGCGTTTTCTCATATTGTGATTAGCCATCTAGATGTCGTCTTTAGAGAAATGTCTATTCATGTCTTCTCCCCATTTCTTAACTGGATTATATATTTTTGGGGTATTGAGTTTGATAATTTGTTTATAGATTTTGGATACTAGCCCTTTATCCTATATGTCATTTGCAACTATATTCTCCCATTCTGTAGTCTGTCTTATAATTTTGTTGTTTTCTTCACTATTCAGAAGCTTTTTATCTTGATCAAGTCCCAGTAGTTCTGTTTGCTTTTGTTTCCTTTGCCTCTAGAGATGTGTCTAGTATAAAGTTGCTACAGCTGAGGAGCTTGCTGCCTGTATTTATCTCTAGGATTTTAATGGTTTCCTGTCTCATATTTAGATCTTTCATCCATTTTGAATTTATTTTTATGGTGTAAGAAAATGGTCCAGTTTTGTTATTCTGTGTGTTGCTGTCCAGTTTTCCCAGCACCATTTGTTGAAAAGACTGTTTTTTCCCATTGGATATTCTTTCCCACTTTGTCAAAGATTAGTTGGCCATAGACTCGTGGGTTCCCTATTCTGTTTCATTGGTCTGAGTATCTGTTTTTGTGCCAGGACCACAATTCCAATTGATAGGAATTGCATTGAATGTGTGAATTGCTTTGGGTAGTATAGAAATTTTAACAGTCATTTGTTCTTCCAGTCTATGAGGATAGAGTGTTTTTCCCCCATTTCTCTGTATCTCCTTCATTTTCTTTTATAAGGATTCTATAGTTTTCAGAGTATATATCTATTACCACTTTGATTAGGTTTTTCCTGGTATTTTAGAGTTTTGATGCAATTATAAATGGGATTTGTTTCTTAATTTTTCTTCCTGCTGCTTCATTATTGGTTTATAAAAATGCAACATATTTCTGCACATTGATTTTATATCTTGCAACTTCACTGAATTCAGGTATTAGTTCTAGCAATTTTGGGGGGAAGTCTTTTGGATTTTCCACAGAATGTTACGTTGCCTCTCCAAAGAGTGAAAGTTTTACTTCTTCCTTGCCATTTGGATGCTTTTCACTTATTTTTGTTGTCTGATTGCTCAGGCAAGGCCTCCCAGTACTAGATTGAACAACACTGGTGAGAGCGGACCCCTGTGATGTTCCTTACCTTTTCCCTTTAGCTTTTCTCCACTGAGGATGATAATAGCTATAGTTCTTTCATATATGGTCTTTATGATGTGGAGTATGTTCCTTCTAGCCCTACTTTCTTGGGGGTTTTATCAAGGATTTTTATCAAACATTTTGTCAAATGCTTTTTTGAATCTATTGAGAGGATCATATTCTTTCTTTTATTAATGTGGTGTATCATGTTGATCTATTTGTGGATGTTAAACCACCTTGCAGCCCAGGAATAAATTTCACTTGATTGTGGTGAATAATTCTTTAAAAATTTTGTTGTTTATGTTTTTATTTTTGAGAGATAGGTAGAGTGTGAGTGGCCGAGGGTAGGGACAGAGAGAGAGAGAGGGAGACAGAGAATTCGAAGCAGAGTCTGCAGGAACAGCAGAGAGCCCAGCACGGGGCTGGAACTCACAAACTGTGAGACCATGACCTGAGCCAAAGTCAGAAGTTTAACTGACTGAGCCACCCATGTGCCCCAGTGAATAAGTCTTTTAATGTACTGTTGAATTGATTTGCTAATATCTTGTTGAGAATTTTTGCATGTATGATCATCATGAATGGTTTTGGAGGGGTGTTTTTTGGAATCAAGGTAATGCTGGCCTCATAGAATGAGTTTGGAATTCTTCCTTCCTTCTTTTTTTAAACTGTTTCAAAATAACAGGTATTTGTTCTTCTTTAGATGTTTGATACATTTACCATGGGAATCCATCCAGCCCTGGATTCTTGTTCGTTGAGAGATTTTTTTTTCTTTTACTAATCCAATTTCTTTTTTTTTTTAAACTTTTTTAAAATGTTTTATTTATTTTTGATACAGAGAGAGACAGAGCATGAGAGGGGGAGGGGTAGAGAGAGGAGACACAGAACCGGAAGCAGGCTCCAGGCTCTGAGCTAGCTGTCAGCACAGAGCCTGACGTGGGGCTCGAACCCATGAGCGTGAGATCTGACCTGAGCCGAAGTCGGAGGCTTAACCGACTGAGCCACCCAGGCACCCCTACTAATCCAATTTCTTTACTGGTTATGAGACTGTTCAAATTTTCTGTTTCTTCCTGTTTCAGTTTTGGTAGTTTATATGTTTCTAGGAATTTAACCATTTCTTCCTGGTTGCCAAATTTGTTGGCATATAATTGCTCACAGTATTCTCTTATAATTGTTTGTGTTTCTTTGGTGTTCGGTGTAATCTTTCTTCTTTCATTTGTGATTTTATTTGAGTCATTTTCTTTCCTTTTTCTTTTCATTAAGTTTGGCTAGGAGTTTATCAGTGTTAATTCTTTAAAAGAACTAGCCCCTAGTTTCATTGAACTCCTAGTTTTTTAAATTTTTAAAAGATTTCAATATCATTGAATTTTGCTCTAATCTCTATTTCCCTCCTTCAGCTGGTTTTGGATTGTAATTGCTCCTCTTTTTCCAGCTCCTTTAGGTGTAAGGTTCTGTTGTGTATTTGAGACTGTCGGTTGCTGTAAGTGGGATCTTAAAGTCCCCTACTGTTACTGTATTATTATCAATGAATTTCTTGAGGTTTGTTATTAATTGATTTATACACCTGGCTGTTCTCAAGTTGGGAGCATAAATATTTACAATGATTAGATCTTCTTGTGGATAGGCATCTTTATTATGATATAATGCCCTTCTTCATCTTTCAGTACAGTCTTTGGTTTAAAATATAATTTGTCTCGGGACACCTGAGTAGCTCAGTCAGTTAAGTGTTGGGCCATGGCTCAGGTCATGATCTCATGGTTCATGAGCTCAAGCCTCACTTTGGGTGAGCTCAAGCACTGCTTTAGGTGAGCCCTACTTCTCTCTTACTCTCTCTCTCTCCCTCCCTCTCTCCGTCTCTCTCTCTCTCTCTCTCTCTCTCTCTCTTTCTCTCTCTCTCTCTCTCTCTTCCCCCTCCTTCTGTGACCCTTATGGAATCTCTGTCTCTCTCTGTCTCCACCCATTTCTCATTTGTGCCCTCTATCTTTTGACATCTGTTAGCATGATAGATGGTTTTCTACCCCCTTCCATTTCAATCTGGAGGTGTGTTTGGGTCTAAAATGAGTCTCTTGTAAGCAGTATGTGTCAAAAACACAATCTTGTGTGTGTTTTATTTTTATCCATTCCTATACCCTGTTTCTCTTGATTGGAGCATTTATTCCATTTGCATTCAGAATAATTATTGAAATATATGAAGTTAGTGTCATTATGTTACTTGTAAAGTCAGTGTTCCTGTAGATTGTCTATGTTCCTTTCTAGTCTTTGTTACTTTTGGTCTCTCTTTCCCATTCAAAGACTCCCCTTTAGTAATTCTCATAGAATTGTTCATGAATTTCTTTAGTTTTTGCTTGTCTTGAAAATTCTTTATCTTTCCTTCTGTTCTGAATGGCAGCATTGCTAGATAAAGTATTCTTGGCTGCCTATTTTTCCCATTTTGCACGTTGAATATATCATGTCACTTCTGGCCTGCCAATTTTCTGTGGACAGGTCTGCTATGAAGCTTATATGTTTACTCTTGTAGCTGCTTTCAGAATTCTTTATGTTTGTATTTTGCAAGTTTTATTATGATATGTCATAATTTTGACCTCTTTTTGTTGATTTTTAGGAGTTTTCTATGCCTCCTGGTTGGAATGCCTGTTTCCTTCCCTATACTAAGGAGGTTCTCAGCTATAATGTGTTCAAATAAACCTTCTTCCCATTCTTCTTCTTCAGAGACTCCTATGGTATGGATATTATTGTACTTTATAGAATTGCTAAGGTCCCAAGTCTATATTCGTGATCAAGCAGTTCTCTTTCCCTCTCCTTTTCAGCTTCATTATTTTCCATAATTTTATTTTTTATATCACCTATCCAATCCTCTGCTTCTTCTATCCTCATTGTGAGTACAACCCCAAAGTTTTGCATCTCAATTATAGTACTTTTATTTTGGTATGACTGAGTTTTAGGTCTCTCATCTCTACAGCAAGGATTTCTCTGGTGTTTTCTATACTTTTTTCAAGCCCAGCTAGTATTCTTATGACAGTTGTTCTAAACTCTTGTTCAGATATATTACTGATATCTGTTTCGAACAAATCCTTGAGTATAGTTTCTTCTTGATCTTTCTTTAGGGGAGAATTTTTCCATCTTGTCATCTTGTTAAGGTTTCTGTCTTTTGTGTGTTATGAAAGCTTGTTATGTTTTCTGCTCCTGAGAGTAAGGCTATATTAAGAAGGGGTTGTTCACTCTCCACAGCCTGATGCTTCAGGAAGTATTTCTGGTGTATGCTGAGTGCATTCTGCTATTGTGGTTTGGCTGCTCTTTCCCCTAGGTCAGTCCTCTGCAGAGTTCCTCTTTGCTTACTGTGTGCAATGTTTATACCTTTAACTAGGTGTTCTTTTATTTGTTTGTTAAAAACAACCCTACCAATTATTTCCCTCAAATTATGAAGATTGTTTTCTTAATCCTCAGATCGATTTCCTAAATGTTCAAAATGAGGTGCTGTTGCTCCAGCTGTGTTTGAGGGACAAGACAAGCCCTGGGTCCTCCCTGCCATCTCAGCTCCCTGGCAGTTTATCTTTAGGGTTGACACACGCAAACAGAAACCACAAGAAAGCCAGAGTGACTCTACTAATACCAGAGAATATTGATAATCTCTTTGCAAAGCATTTGCTTTTAAAAATTAAGTATGAGAGAATATATTGCATTGGAATGAATATTGTAGCAAAAGTCTTAGTGTGTGACAATGTAAAATTTAAAACCTATGGGGAACCTGGGTGGCTCATTCACCTAAGTGTCTGACTTCAGCACAGGTCATGATCTCATGGTGTGTTCGAGCCCTGTGTTGGGCTCTGTGTTGACAGCTCGGAGACTGGATCCTGCTTCAGATTCCGTGTGTCTCTCTCCTCTCTCTCTGCCCTTCCACTGTTCATGCACTGTCTCTCTCTCTCTCTCTCTCTCTCTCTCAAAAATAAAAATAAATAAATAAATAAATAAATAAACAAACATTGAAAATAATTAAAAAAAATAAAATTTAACTCCTAAACATCAGAGACATTGAGTATTTTTGATTCACTATAGATCATAATTTAGTCTTCTACTTTCTTTTTTTCTCCCTTCTGCCTTAAACTTTGATACTTACACCATACATATATCTTTCACATATCTGAAAGTCAAAATTCCAAATCTCAGTTTTGCAGAATATACATATTTTATTATTGTACATAAAGACTTTTTAATAAATTACTCAATGTCTTCATGAGTTTACACATTTGGATAGCAAATATATATTTAAATGCATCTCAAATAAAAATAAATGAAATAAGTCAGTGAGAAAAAGAAATATACCATGTAAATTCACTCATATGTGGAAATTAAGAAGCAAAACAAATGAGCAAAGGAAAAAAAGAAGAGAGGGAGAGGCCAACCAAGAAATAGACTCAACTATAGAGAATAGACTAAAGGTTACTGAAGTGGAGGTGGGCAGGTTATAGGTTAAGTAGGTGATGGGGATTAAGGAGTGTAGTCATGATGAGCATGGGGTGCTGGGTGGAATTGTTGAATCACTGTGTTATACACCTGCAACTAATATGGCACTGTATATTAACTAAGATTAAAAACTTAAAGGATAATCTAGTATTGTCACAGATGAGTAGAAGATCAGTTAAGTCACTTGAAAAAATGTTATGCATATATGTTAATTTTGAAAAAAATAACACTCCTGAACTATGTTTTAAGCATTGTCACAGTGATTTAACATTAATGTCCTCCATCTTTGCAACATTCTTATATATTAGTTTACTTTCGTTTTACAAAAGAGAAATGTGAGTTATAATGAGGTTAAATCACATACTTAAGATCACAAATTAGCAGCTGGTAGGGGCACCTGGGTGGCTCAGTCAGTTTAGCATCAGGCTTCAGCTCAGGTCATGATCTCATGGTTAGTGGGTTCGAGCCCTGCATTGGGCTCTGTGCTGACAGCTAGCTCAGAGCCTGGAGCCTGCTTTGGATTCTGTGTCTCCCTCTCTCATATTCCCCTGCTTGCTCTGCCTCTCTTTGTCTCTCAAAAATAAATTAAAAACCTTAAAAAAATAAATAAACCAAAATAGCAGCTGGTAGAAGTAAAATTAGAACTTAGAAGGTCTGGTTTCAAAATCTTGAAAGTAATTAAAAAGTCCTAATTTTTGCAATAAGTAGTCCATTATTTTAAGGTAGTCATTACATTTCTCTAGCCCTTCTTGTTCTACTAGAGGAGAGGTGTCATATGTAGTTTTTAACTCAGATAGCTTTTTTTTCACCACGTCAGACTAATCAATCTAAGTGGTTTCTCTTTTACAAGCATTAAAATGCATCTTTTCACTTAATTCTGCAATATAATTTTGACTTTAACCAGACATACTGTCATAAAGGATTAATTAAAGAATTAACAATAGTAAATGTGTATTGAATACCTACGACCCCCAAGGCACCAATACGTTCTTGAGCCAAAAGACACTAGATTTTGCTATGAAATTGAACTCATTGTATTCTAATATCCCTTATGTGCATTTAGAAATAAAAGAAGTATTGCATGTCTATATCAAGAAGGTAATTTTAGAATTAGTTAGCAAAAAAAAAAAAGAATTTAGATTGTCATTTTTTACAGTTAGAAACAAATACCCAATTCCACAAAATCAGTGTTCCATGCTTCACAAAAAGACTAATGAGAAAGGAAAGCATTACCATTTTTGTATGAGACTGAGGATACACTCACTATTGCACAGAAGCACTCAGTCATGAAATAGAATTGTTACTTCTTATTCTAGCATTAAATAACTTCTTTTGACGGATTCCAGAATCAAGTTAAAAAAAATATTAGACTTCTTTACTTCTTTTAGAAGATGGGATAGAATTAAACAAAATCAACATAATGATTTTACAGTATCTAATTTCTCAATGTTCATTATAATTATATACATGCAAGAAATATGTAAAATAAAGTGTTGAATTTCAGATTGGCAAAAAATAATAATTTTTACATTTGCCAATTTCATATTAGATTTTTAAATGAAAATTTCTAAAACTGTGTGTTTGACTAATTCATCAGAGCAATTATTTTAAAAATGATGTTTTAACTTTTAGATTATTCGGTTGAATAATTTTATAGGATAAATTTTACTTCCCTAGGGCACATAATTTTGCCAATACATTGCATGTTTAATTTTCTTTGCTAACTAGAATTTTCTAAGTGTTCTTCGTCAAAGATTCAAAAATTAATTATAGCCATACTATTTTTATGCTATTTACTTTTTATTGAACTATATTATTTAGAGTTCTCACAATTATATCAACTACTTGTCTACCTAACTTACATTTGTTCATTTTGTTTATTTTTATATGCAAATTAAAAACAATTATAACCCCGGTGGGGTAGGATAGGGGGTTGCCATTGGCAGATTAGAATATATATGAATTTATGAAGGATGTAAGGCAGATGGTAGCACACATCGTTGCCTAAGATTCTTCCAAGCCAACTAACCCACAACCCAAAATGGAAAAAGGAAGGAACCAAGAAAATTTGAATTTCCCCAGCAAAATTCTGGAGGGGAACCGAAGATCTGGAAGCAGAGAAAGAGTAAAGTTTAACTGAATGAAGAACCCTGAAAGCACCGTCAGTTCAAAATTTGATGCAGCATGTTCCCCCTTGAGTAAAGCTGAAAGAATGGCTCCCTGAATAGGGTGAATGATCTGTGAGGGGGGCCCCAGGTGGGCAGTGGGATTCCAAAAAGTTGCCGCACCATGCACCCAAGTAACTTAGGTTATCATGGTGGGCCACTGACAGGTAAGTCCCCACACATCCTTACAAAAAGAGGCTTCCCAATTACTGGTCCCCACCGCCTCAATGGGGCTGGGGCTTTTGTCTTCAGAATCTGTACCCAGGTTAGAGAAACGGATTCTTGCGTGTGTGATGAGAATGCCAAATTCAAGGTACCAATTCTGTTCATCTAGGCCCTGATCTGGAAACATGAATATGGAACCTAATTACTAATATTGAATGAAAATTAGTTGTCTGAAAGTAATTCATAGGATAAATAGACAAATTCCCCAGGAAACGAGTTAATGCAGAAAGTAGATAAAAAAATATTAAAGCAAGTAAAATTAGCATCTTGAGATATAATTGTGTTTCCTTGCAGTTATATAAAAAAAGATGAATCAGAGTTCTCAAAAATTATAAATACCATTGTATAAATAAAATGTATGCATATTTCTGAGATCTGGGAAAGTAAGATAATGAATTCTGTCAGAAAACAAAGTAAACAGCCAAAGAGGTGAAGTTCATGTGGATAGTAAAAAGACTGCTGTGGTAGACAGAATAATGGCCCTTTCCAAGATGTCCATATCTAACCCCTAAAAACCATAAATATGTTACTTGGTGTGGCAGAAAGGATTTTGCAGATGTGATTTTTTCCGCCTTAATTATCTTTTTTTTAAATTGAAGTACAGCTTAAACACAACATTGTATTAGTTTCAGGAGTACAATACAGTGATACACAATTCTGTGTGTTATGCTGTGCTCACCACAAGCGCTGCTGCCGTCAGTCACCATATCGTGCTACTGTGGTATCACTGACTACATCTCCTCTGTTGTACCTTTCATCCCTATGACTTAGTCAGGAGCTGGAAGCCTGTACCTCCCAGGCCCCTTCGCTTATCCCCCTCCCCTCTGGAAACTACCAGTGCTCTGTATTTATGAGTCTGTTTCCGATTTTTTTTTTAAACTTCTCTTTGAGTTTATTAGCAGCACCAGCACAGAAAATCCCAAATGTGAATTTGACTAAGGGAAAAAAAAGTGTATTTTTCTTTTTGCCCCCTTAAAAGAATACTGATTTTACTGATTTAAGTTGCATCAGCTGTGTGATTCTCAAGGAGGGCATGTTACCCATGTGAAAATAAGAGGAAGATGGAGAAAAAGTAATCATTTTTCTAAACTCCACAGTGTGTTCGTAATATTTAAGCTATTTGTGTTTCTATGTTTTTGCTTTGTTTGGTCTTTTCTTTTTTAGATTCCACACGTAAGTGAAATCATATAGTACTTTTATTTTCTGACCTAAGCTCTTTCTCTTAGCATAATACCATCTAGGTTTATCAGTGTTGTCACAAATGGCCAGATCTTATCTTTTCTTATGGCTGAGTAATATTCCAGCGTGTATGTGTGTGTGTGTGTGTGTGTGTGTGTATTTAATTCACATCTTCTTTGTCCTTTAATCTATCAATGGACACTTGGACTGCTTTCATATCTTGGCTATTGTAGATAATGCTCCAATAAATATTGATGTGCATGTGTCTTTTCAAATTGGTGGTTTTGTTTTCTTTGGGTAAATGCCTCGTAGTGGAATTACTGTATTATATAGTATTTCTATTTTTAATTTTTTGAGAAACCTCCATACTATTTTCCACAGTGGGTGTACCAATTTACATTCCCACCAACAGAAGATGAGGGTTTATTTTTCTCTACATCCTTGCCAACAGTTGTAATTCTTTTCTTTTTGAATCTAGCCATTCTGACAGGTGTAAGTAGTTTTGGTATGAATTGCCCTGATGATTAATGGCATTGAGTAGGCCTCTGAATGGCTCATTTGGTTAAGTGGCTGACTCTTGATTTAGGCTCAGGTCATAACCTCACAGTTCCTGAGATCTAGCCCAGTGTTGGCTCCATGCTGACAGCACAGAGCCTGTTTAGGACTCTCTTTCTCCCTCTTGTTCTGCCCCTCCCCTGTTCAGACATACTCACTTGCTCTCTTTCTCTGTCTGTCTGTCTCAAAATAAATAAATAAACTTAGACAAATGATGTTGAGCATCTTTTCATGTATCTCTTGGCCATCTCTGTGTCTTCTTTGAAGAAATATCTATTCAGTCCCTCTGCCCATTTTTAATTAGATTGTTTAATTCATATTAAGTTGTTTAAGTTTTTACATATATTTTAGATATTAATCTCTTCCTAGTTCTATCATTTGCCAATATCTTTTCCTATTCAGTATGTTGTCTTTTTGTTTGGTTGATGGTTTCCTTTGATGTGCAAAAGCTTTTTATTTTGATATAGTTCAGTAGTTTATTTTTGCTTTTGTTTCCCTTGCCTGAGGAGAAATATCTAGAAACATGTTGCTAAGGCTGTTGTCAAAGAGATTGCTGCCTGTGTTTTCTTTAGGAGTTTTATGGTTTCAGTCCTGAGCTTATTTTTGTGGATGGTGTAAGTGAATAGTCCAGTTTCTTTTTTCTGCATATGAGTATCCAAATTTCCCAGCAGCATTTATTAAAGAGACTGTCTTATTGTGTATTCGATTCGTGACAGAATTTTACTAAGTTTATGTACTTAACATGTAAGTATATTGTGACCAAAGTATTTATAACATTAATTGATGCAGAATGTACTCATTTTATGTATAGCCAATCATTTGCATTACTGGAGAAAAAGAATATCTATTTCATAAATCATTTTACTTTTCATTTTGAGTTAACATCATTTGCATGCCACTTCTATGTTGTGATATATGTTGCTATTTTTGTTTAAATAAATGTTTAGAAACAATTTTAGGACCATCTCATAAAAATGTGTTAGAAAAGAATTTCATCTACAGTGCAGTAATTCTAAAATATAATTTTGATGTCTTCAGAAATGCATATTACATGCAAATGTAAAACATAGTAGAATGTTGACAAACTAATGTAGACTCGCAAAGGGGGTCAAAGCCTTCAAGGTGAGAAACTTACTTGCGTCTAGATGGGATTGATGATATTAGTCAATGAAGAGATTTATGAAATAGTATATAATTCCTAGTTGACATTCAAAATTATTTATTAATTACCTTGCCACTTAGTATTTACTGTAAGGACTTAGACAAGAGAACTCAAATATACTTCTGCCATACTGTACATGTTCTTTATCTTGTAACAATTTAGAAGGAAAATAATGTCATAAGGTCCAAAAATCAAGAGAAATAAAGACCTGTGTAGGTATTAGACTTCTTTGAGGACTTTTTTAAATTGATGTGAATTAATTTTTGAATAACTGCATTTAACAGTTCCCGAGTGAGACTGACAAATGTTTGGACATGGGGAAAAAAATCAAACTTTAATGATAACAAAAACACAGACTATAAAGATGAAAAAACTATATTTTTGTTATGGCTGAGGAAATGTAATCAATATGTTAACCCCCATGAAGCATTTTTTTTTAATATTGGAGGAATGAAATCCTATAAAGCATACTCTCTGACATTTCAGTTGGATTCAATAAAACCCTATTAAATATCCCCAGGTTAAAAAAAATATATAAAATGGGAAATAAAACAAATGTAAATAAAACATATCCTTTTGTCTTAGACATGTTGGTAAAGGACTCTTAAACAGCTGCCACTTTTAGCGTTGCTACCAAAAGGTGCCTTTTCACAATAAAGCATGCTGTGCTTTAGCAGGAAATTAAATATATGTAAATAAATGAATGAGTCAATGAACCATATCTTATCCAAATTTGGATGTAGCTAAAACAATATGGTGTATCCTTTAAATATTTATTAAATATTAATATTAAAATAATGTTTTAATAGAATAAAATATTCTATCTAAATGTTTATCAGAAAAATGCCAGCAAAGTAGTGCAAATTAAATCCAAAACATGTAGGGAGACAGATATAATGAAGAAGAAAATAACAATTAGATAGAAAATAGGCAAATAAGAGATAAAATCAATGAATCAAAATTATGGTTTTATGAAAAGTTTCATAAGTTGATGAACACCTACCTAGGTTGATTATGAAATAATAAAGAGATTATGCAAATGGACCATATCTTGGATAAGGATGGGCAGCTTACTACAGAGCCAAAGCCATTTTAGGAAAGAAAGAAAATATGAAAAATCTTACACAATATACTCAATTTAATGATGAAATATGGTTTCTTTAAAGATTACAAATTACTGAAACTGACAAGATGTACAATATTTGAATAGACTATATCTATTAAAGAAACTAAAGTCATATATAAAAACCTTCACAACCAGAAAAGTCCTGATTCAAATGGCTGCTATGGCAAATCCTTTCAAAAATTTAAAGGAAAGAGTAATACAAATCCTACACAGACTTTTTTAAAAATTTTTAAAAAATTTAAAAAAGTTTTGCTCTAACTTATTATTTGTTAGGTCATAATATAAGTAAATAGTTCTTTAATGAGAACAATGGCAGTAGCCTGCATCTACTGACTCCTTGGCATGTTCCAAGTGCTTGCTTGCTTGCTTTCTGTCATTCATTTATTCACTGATTCATTCATTCATTCATTCAGTTTCTTTTTAAATTTCAGTATAGTTAACATACAGTGTTCTATTAGTTTCAGGTGTACAATATAGTGATTCAACAATTGTATACATTACGCTCATCATGATAAGTGTGTTCTTTCATCGCCATCACCTGCTTCACCCATCCCCCCACCCACCTCCCCTCTGGTCACCATCAGATTATTATCTGTAGTTCAGTCTGTTTCTTGATTTGTCTGTCTCTCTTTCTTTTTTCATTTGTTTTGTTTCTTAAATTCCACACATGAGTGAAATCATATGGTATTTATCTTTCTCTGATTAATTGATTTCACTTAGCATTGTATTCACTAGCTCTGTATACATTGTTGCAAATGGCAACGTTTCATTCTTTTTTATGGCTGAATAATACCCTATCTTTATCCATTGATCTATTGATGGGCACTTGGGCTGCCTCCATAATTTGGCTATTGTAGATATTGCTGCAACAAACAAGGGTGTATACATCACTTCAGATTAGTGTTTTTGTATTTTTTGGGTAAATACTCAGTAGTGTGATTACTGGATTATAGGGTAGTTCTATTTTGTTTGTTTGTTTGTTTGTTTTGTTTTATTTATGTTAGAGAGAAAGAAAGAGTACAAGTGGGACAGGGGCGGAGAGAGAGGAAGACACAGAGAATGTGAAGCAGGCTCCAGGCTCTGAGCTGTCAGCACAGAGCCTGATGTGGGGCTCGAACTCAGGAACTGTGAGATCATGACCGGAGCAGAAGTCAGACACTTAACTGACTGAGCCACGCACCTGCCCCGGGGTAGTTCTATTTTTAATTTTTTGAGGACCTCCCACACTGGCTTTCACAGTGGCTAGCTATACCAGCTTGCGTCCCCACCAACAGTATAGGAGTGTTCCTTTTCTCCACGTCCCCACCAACACTTGTTGTTTTTTGTGTTTTTGATTTTAGCCATTCTGATACGTGTTACAAAAATGTTTTTTTAGAAATAAAGGATTGAAAATGGCATTACCACTCATTTTGTGAGGTCAACATTATCCTGATAATAAGACCAGATAAGGGCATTGTGGAAAAAATAAAACTATATACCACTTTGTCCCTAAACCTAGACTCTCTTTCTCTCTCTGTATATATGTCTGTATATGACAAAAAGAATCCAAAAGCATACTTAGAAGATAATTTAAATCAACATATTTAAAATATATTCAAAAATATCATAATCATATGAGATTTACTCCAATAATGGATCACTGTTTCAGCATTGAAAACTTGAGCAATATAATTCACCATTAAACAGAACAAAAGAGAAATTAAGGTTACCAGAGACAAAAAAAATTTTTTTGAATCACTTTGTCACTTAGTCTTGATGGAAACTCTCATACAGCTGGCAATAAATGGAAATTTCTCAATCTAACAACAAATCTCACAGAGAAGAAGAAGAAAAAAAGGGGAGGGGTGGCAAAAGGAGGGAGAAAGGAAAAGGAAGAAGCAGGGAGGAATGAAAGGAAAGGAAAGTAGAAGAAAACAAGTACGGAAGGAAGGAAAGAAGGAAGGAGCAGTGAGAGAACTGGAAAAAATGGGTACAAGGCAAGAATGCACTTTCTCACCGCTTCCATTCAACAGGGTCCTAGAGGCTTCCCTCAGAACAGCAAGGCAATGAAATAAATAAAATACACACTGGACAAAAAATAAGAAATAAGCATTTCTTTATCTGCATATGGCATTATTGTATATTAGGAAGATCCTGAGTATCCTAAAATGATTAATAGAACTAATAAGTGAGACTAGAAAAGTCATTTATAAATTATTTGTATTTTTATATGCTAGAAAAATTGGAAACAACTGGGAAATGGAATCACAATAAAAAATGTCATTCAAACTAGCATCCCCAAAATGAAGTGCTTAGGGATGAATTTCAACAAAATGTGTGCGTGACCTTGGCACTGATAATTACAAAACATGGCTATAAGACATCTGACAGTCCCCAGATTAATATTTGGAAAGATATGAGTTATTCATGGATTGGCCAACCTGACACTGTTAAGCTGTTAATTCACACTGAATTGCTGAATGAATTTAGCATTGTTCTAATTAAAACCCCAACAGACCATCTTTTTGTAGAAGTATGCAAGCTAATTCTAAAATATATATGGAATTGTAAAGGACTTGGAATATCCAGACCAACGTAGAAAAGAACACAGCTGGAAGATTTATACTATGTGATTAAAACTTATAATAAAGCTATATTAATTAAGACACTGTGATATAGCATGAGGATATACATGTAGATCAATAGGATAGATTAGAGAGTCCATAGATGGACTCATCATGTATGAATAATATGTTGCCATGGTAATTCGATGGAAGGAATAGCTAACTTTTCCCAACCATGTTGATGGAGCAACTTGATATCCATATGGGAGGGAAAAAAAACTTTGTTACTACACATTATGAACAAAAATTGAATTGAAATGGTTTATAAGCCTGGGAAATAAAAGCTAAATCTATTATATTTCTAGATTAATGCATAGAAGAAACTGTGATCTGGAGCTAGGCAAAACATATGAATAGTTAGGGGAAAATGGTAAGTTGAGCTTTCACAAAACTAAAAGCTTTTTTTTTTTTTTTTATAAATGCCATTAAAAATGAAAAGCACAGTCTGGGAGAGAATATTTGCAATACTGATTTCTGACAAATGACTTATATCTGAAATATGTAAGGAACTCTTATAACTCTATAATAAGAAGACAAACTACCCAATTTAAAATGGGCAAAGAATTTGTACACCAAAGAACATATGCTAATGGCAAGTACGTACTGGAACGCTGCCTACCATAATTAGTCATTAGGGAAATGCAAATTAAAACCACAATTAGATGCTGCTGTACACTGGTAGAATAGCTAAAATTTAGAAAGGCAGAAAACCAAGTGTTGGTAAGCATGTGCATTAACTAAAACTCTCATACATTGCTGTTGGAAATCTAAAACAGTATAGCCACTTTGAAAAATGTTTTGGCAATTCCTTATAAAACTAAACATATACTTACCACAAATCTAGTAATTCTACTCTTGAATATTTACCTAAGATAAATGGAGATATCTATCCTTTCAAATAATTGTACAGACATTTTATTGCAGTTTTTTTCATAATAGCTGAAAATTATAAACAGCAAAAATAAATATAAACAACACATAAAGGGTCAAATATTGATCTATCTATATAATATAATAATACCAATAAAAAGAATGATTTATCAGTGGGTGAAATGACAAGATGACTCTCAATATCATGAGGCCACGTGACAAACACCAAGTACAAAAGTATCTACTGTGTCTTTTCCAGTTATATAGAACACTTAAAAAGACAAGTTTCATTGATAGTAACACAAAGCTAGTTAGCCATGGGTGGTGTCCCCAAGAGAGAATCAGCAAGAGTAACGGATGGCTACATTGTGTATCTTGATTGTGGTGATAGTTACCTGGATATATGTACACATTAAAATTTATGGATGGATGGATTTGGATTTGTTATTATTTATTGTTATACTTCTTTCAATAAACAAAAAAACCTGGTTAGACAAATGAGGAAGAAAAACTAGTAAAGTATCTACAAGTATCTACATATATTTTTTTTTCCTACTGCTAGTAATGGTTCTTCCAAATAATTGCTAGGTTTTTTTAGACATTTTTAAGGCTAGAGCCAAAGTAGGCATCCACTACAAGTTGCCTTACTTTTCTTCCATAACTTAGTCCAGCTTCTTTATTCTCTGCAGGAACCAGAAGACAAAGAAACAAGTAAATAAAACAAAATAAAACAGACACTTTTAAGAGAAAAGAAAGAATTTAACGCACCATCATTAAAGGGACTCTATTGACACATGAAAAATTTAACTTTGCTTTTAGTTACTCTCTGAGCCAGTTTTTTCCTTGCCACTAGATGGAGTTCTGTAATCTTTTCCACTCTCCCTCCTAAGTAATAGAATAATTTCCAGGCATTTGAGCTCCCATTGCATGCTCATTTAAACAGTTTGTTACTGGGGGATCTGAGAGGCTCAGTCCATTAAGCGGTTAAGCGTGGAACTTGAGCTCAGGTCATGGTCTATGGTTCATGCGTTTAAGCCCCACACTAGGCTCTCTGTTGTCAACGTGGAGCCCACTTGGGATCCTCTGTTACCCTCTCTCTCTCTCTCTGTCCCTTTCCTGCTTGTGTGCTCTCTCTCTCAAAAATAAATATTAAAAAAAATAAACAATTAGTTAAGATTACAATACCATAATCATAGCCAATGAAAACCTTCTCCCTCTCATGGCTGCAACTGGAGAAGCTGCACTGAAACTGGAGTAGTAGGAATGAAATTGGACTTGATAATGGATTTTACTCTGTTTTCTTCAGCTTTATGTATTTCTCCTCTCCCTTCATGAGGTTGCCCCTGATCTCTCCAGATATGGCACAAAAAGAACAGAGATGTAAGTGTAGAAAATTTCTTTGTGTAAGGATACATGTGATTGTTCCTTCTGAATTACATCTCAATCAAGCATAGTCCCTTAGAATACTCTTCTGGGTTTGTCAAACATCTCTAACTCAGGTTTCCCAGTTGCAATTTGATATGAGGAATGCTTCTCAATCAGTTGGAAACTTATGATTCCTCATTCAACTTCTGGACATCCAGTAGTCCACCTTCTGTTGGGTGTTATAAACCCACTTATGTCTGGTGTGTTAATAAGATCTAAGGAAACATCAGTTGTATTCTTTTATGGGATCTTCAGCTTTTCCCAGTCAGAGGTAAGGGTACAGTTTTAGTCTTGCCTACTAAGTAAGCCTTCCTGGGTCATTCCAGTCCACTGTTTGCCTATAGACTTTGAAGGCAACATCCACTAAAACTGTGGCCTCACATAAATTTTCTCTTGGTCCCTTAAAAGTCCTCTCATTTGGTTGTCAATAAGGAGAAAGCACTTGTGTTAAAGTTCTCCAGAGAAACAGAACCAATAGGATAAATAGATAGATAAAGATATATTTATAATGAGTAATTATATCACATAATTATGGACGTTGAGCAATCCTGTGATATGCTTTCTGCAAACTGTTGCCTAAAGAAAGCCAGTGATATAGATCCAGTACAAACTTGATGGCCTGAGAAGCAGGGTAGTCAATGATGTAAATCCTAGCCTGCGTTTGAAGGGCTAGCAGCACTGAACTCTGAGGCAGCAGATGATGGATGTCTTAGCTCAAGCAGAGAGCATATTTGACTTGCCTATGGCTTTCTACTTTATTGAGGCCCTCAGCAGATTGGATGATGCCCACCTGTACTGGTGAGGGCAATCTTTATTCCGTCTACCTATTCATATGTTAACCTTTTCCAGAAACACCCCCACTCACATACCTAGAAATAATTTTATCAGCTATCTGGTTTTATCAGCTATCTGGTCATCCTCTAATCCCGACAAGTTGACACATACAATTAATGATTATAGCATCCCTATGCCCTCTCCATGAAGGGGGAGTAAGGAGATATGGAGAATAGTGACAATATTACTTGAAAACAATGGACTCCAAAATTAAGTCATACAATAGTGGTCAATTTACTTATAATAAAGGAACTAAGAATATGCAATGGGGCAAGGAAATGTCGATTCAATGAATGGTGTTGAGAGAACTGGACAACCACATGTAAAAGAATGAAGCTAGACTTCTGTCTTAGACCACACATAAAAATCAACTCAAAATGGATTATAGATTTGAATGTGAGACATGAAAACATAAAACCCCTAGAAGAAAACATCGGGATTAGGCTCCTTGACATTATCCTTGGTAATGATTCTTTGGACTTTACACCAAAAGCAAAGGCAACAAAAGTAAAAACAGGCAAATGAGACTACATCGACCAAGAAAGTTTCTGCACAAGAAAAGAAACCATCAACAAAATGAAAAGGAAACCTATGGAATGGGAGAAAATATTTGCAATTATCATATATCTGATAAAAGGTTAGTATTCAAAATAAAGAACTCATAGAACTCAATAACAACAGCAAACAAAATAAAACAAAACAAAAAACAAATACTCTGATTTAAAAATGGCAGAAGTGGTGCTCCCAGCTAACTCAGTCGGTAAAGCATGAGACTCTTAAAAATGACAGAACTGAATAGTAATTTTCCTGTAGAAGACACACAAATGACCAATAGGTACATGAGAATGTTCTCAACATCACTAATCACCAGGGAAATGCAAATCAAAACCACAACGAGATATCTCCTCTCACCTTTTTGATGACAGAATGGCTGTTATCCAAAAGACAAGAGGTCTCAAGCATTGTCGATGATGTGGACAAAAGTGAACCCTTGTGCACTCTTGATGGGAATGTAAATTGGTGTAGCCAGTTTGGAAAACAGCATGAAGAGTTCTCAAAAAGTTAAAAATAGAAGTATTGTGTGATCTCCCAATTCCATGTTAGAGTGTATAGCTGAAGAAAACAAAATCACTATGTTGAAGAGATATCTGTACTTTGTGTGTTCATTGTAGCGTCATTTACAATAGCCAAGCCATGGAAACAGCCTAAATGCCTAATAGGAGATGGATGCAGAGAGTAGATGTGGTGTGTGCATGTGTGTGTGTGTGTGTGTGTGTGTGTGTGTGTGTGTGTGTGTGTGTATGTGATGTGCATGCATGCAATGGAATGTTATTCAGCCACAAAAAATAAATAAATCCTACCATATGTATAACATGGATAAAATAGAGGGCATTATGCTAAGTGAAAGAAGTCAGCGGGGGAAAGACCATACTGTATGAATTCACTTATATGTGGAATCTTAAAACAACAAACACAGAAACAGCAGATTGGTGGTAGCCAAAAATAGGGTATTGGGAGTGTGAATAAGGGAAATAGGTATGAATGTGGTCAACAAGTTAAAACTTTCAGTTGCAAGCTAAATAAGTTCTGGGGATATAATGTTGAGCGTGATAACTATATTATACATTTGAAAGTTGCTGAGAACAGGTCTATAAACAGTTTGTGTTACAGTAAAAATTTATAACCATGAGATGATGGATGTTAACTAAACTTACTATGGTAATCATTTCTCAGTATATACATATACTAAATAATTGCATCATGTACTTCAAAGTAATAGAATATCATATCTTAATTATATCTCAATAAAAGAGGAGTGAAAGCCTCACAGGATTAAAAAAAAGCATGTTATAAAAGAAAAAAGAAAAGATGATTAATCTATTGAACATTCAGTGTTCAATCTATTCTGTTTCATACTGCTGTGGGCTATGGAAAACAAAATCAGTTTTTGCTATTCCTGTTTGTAAGTCTTCAATTGGTGATCTAGCTCCTCACTTTAGGACTTTGGGTGTGCTTATATGCTTTTTTTTCCCCCTTTGTGACTTTTGCTATCTCAGGTGAAATAGATGAGAAGCTTTTTTCAGTACGTCACTTTTTTGGAGAGAGAGCCTCATGAAGAGTTTAGGCTATCACTACTCACGTTATCCTGAATAAAGGCCCTACAACTTTAGGACTAGCAGGCATGTAGTGATCAAGTGTTATCTTTTTAAATAGCTAAACTGGTTTAACCTTGGGTATATCAGGCAAAGAAAGAATTTATTATTTTGGAACACTTAAGAATATAATAAAAGTGGTACAAAAATCCTTATGAAATCAATAGAAGTATAATGTGTGTTGTTCCTTTTACTTTAATTCAAAAATATTTTAATCACTTTAAAATAACTTGTATTTCAATAATAGATTTTTACTAATGCCTGTCAAGTACATCTAGTGCAATTAAGTGTTCCTTAGGGATAGCTAGGGTATTTTATAGAAGAATAAAAGACCTCAAAAACGTTAAATGACTTGCTCTAACCTACAAAGCTAGTAGGTATAAGAGGTGGGCCTATGTATCAACTCTAATAGCTTTTGGACCAATTTCCTATTCACTAGATCATGGACCCAATGTTTTATAAGCACAACTTCTTTAAACATGAAAATTCGAAATAGAAAAATAATCTTATATGTATAAAATATGAATTATTAATAGGCCATCAAAATTTTCAGAGACTCATAATAAGATAGAACTAAACCTTACAGTATGAAATTTTAACAGACATATGGTATGGAAATGATTGGCAGTTTATTTAGTAAGAAAGAAAAAGATATTTGATTGCCAGGGAGGTTATGAATTTTATTAAGATATGCAGTAGTTAGAATTGTGAACGCCCTTTGAGTTTTGAATTTAAACATTACAGTTAACTGTTGCTAATATTTTTTCTTGGTAACATTTTGAGGTATTATCTTATCAAAGTAGAGCATGCTTCAATTTTCCTTTATAAATTTCTCTTATTTTTTAATCTCTTAAACTGAAATTCAGATCAGTTCATTATTTCTCCATTTAGCAATTTCATAAAATAAATATTATGTTAAGTTCTCCATAACACAGCATAATCTTATGTAATGAGATTTTGCATTAATTAGGGAAGCACTGCGGTAACTCTAATATGGAAATAGAAAATGTTTGTCATGCTATTTTAAAATAACATAAAATGATAGTAATTAGACAACACAGACTTTGTTATATTTTCATTTAAGAAATAATAATCATTTGTGTTCACAGAAGCCAGACTGCATAGAAGATATTATATATTGACAGTTGTATTTGTTTGTTGGTGTTCTCATAATAAAATACCATAGACTGAGCGACAGAAGTTTATTTTCGCACTGTTTTGGAGGCTGGAAGTTCAGGATAAAGGTGTTAGCAGGTTTAGTTTCTCCAAAATGGTGTCTCCTTAGCTTGTCTTCTTGCCAGGTCTGACCATTGCTCTTTTTCTGTGCATTTGTGTCCCTGGTGTCACTTCCTATTATTAGAACACCAGTCCCATTGGTTAGGGCCCATTCCTAACTTCTCATTTAACCTAATTACCTCTCTAGAGGCTCTATTTACAAATATAACCAGATTTGAGGGATTGGACATTAGGATTTTGACGTACGAATTTTGGAGATGGGGAGACACAATTCAATCCATAACAACAGTAAACTTCATGTTATTTTTTTACTTCCTTTACTTTGGATTATGATATTCTCAAATTAGTGGGTTATTCTATTTTTTATTATAATCAGCATGAGTCTTACAAAGTGTTCATTGTCAAATTAATTACAATTAACTATTTTTTTAAATATTCATTCAGCTCTTTATTAAGCATGTATTTGGTGCCTAACTCAATGTTATTAATTATTATGATAATATATATAAATCATAGTTCACTTCCAGTTAAAGAGTGTCCTAAATGATGACAAAAATATACATATTTTTAAGGTTAATTTGACACAAGATATGGAAATTACTGGGAAGCAAAAGACTAGACAAGCTTGAATTACACATATTTAATTACCTAAAGTGCATTAAAGTTCCAATTTAGGACTCATCATAGAAAGAAGAGCCAAGACAGAGGTATTTAGATATTTAAGTCAAACATATATAAAATATATAAATATATAAAATTACAGTGATCATTTTCCTAGAATTCTGAAAACCTTACACAGTCATCAGGATATTATTCTGAAAATATTTAAGCAAAAAATGTTTGCACATGCTGGAGTCCAGCTCCAGCAGGTGCATGGTTCCCCTGAAGGATGGGCAGTGTCAGCACTGTGATGAGAATTGGCAAAAGGGGAAGGGAATGAGAGAGCCATGAGGTTCTCTCTGATCAGCAGGCAGGCATCTCTGCACTCCAGTCAGGCAGCTCTGCACTGCTGGCCAGCATCTCTGCACTGACTGGAGAGTCTGCCTTTTTTATTACAAAACAGGAGTTGCACTTTTTTAGACAATGATTCCTGATTGACAAATTCATTGGTATGTAAAAATTTCCCAGAACATAGATTGGTAGACGACTCATGCATAATCTTTATAAAAAGTGATGAATTGTAGATTATTTAGATGCTTATCATATGGGGAAAGGAAGGTGCCCTCAGTATTCAAATACAAGGCAGTGTTTTTAGCACAGTGAAAGAAAAGGTTAGTCCTTTGTGAGCAGGGTTCAATAGCCTGTTTTCTTGAGGGGGAAGAAAAACAGGTTTTTCAGGAAATGTAATATTTGCTTCCATAAACACAAAAGTAGAAATTTCTATAATCTCCTTCACAAGGTACAGTTTAGCATATATTTAGCATAAGAAGGCAAGTCACTCCATGCCAATTGGCAATGTGTCTGGGGGTCGGTGCTCAAGCAGAAATGACGGGATGGTAGAAGACATGGCGCCATCTGATAGTGGGAGGCCTTGCAAACCCGCCTTACTTCAGAAATGGCTCCCAACATGCTTATAATATAAGCATATAATTTGCTTATTATATAAGCAAATAATCAAAGAGTGCCTATAGTATCATTGTACACTTAAATGTATATAGTAAATATCTGCTGAGTAAAGGGATGATGAATGCCAAGTGGATGTGAGATTTATTTAAAATGACATTTTGTCAGGGGCACCTGTATGGTTCAGTTCTTGAGGATCTACTTCAGCTGAGGTCGTGATCTCATGGTTTATAAGTTCAAGTTCCATGTTGTCATTGGGCTCACACAGACAACAGCAAGATCTTCTGCCCCCACTCTCTCTCTGCCCCTCCCCTTCTCACGTTCTTTCCCTCAAAGATAAAAATAAACATTTACATAAAATAAAATATTTTGTCAGTAATCACAGTAAATTCAATTTAATCAGTATATGTCCTTGAAGGTAACTTCTAAACAATTTGTTTATTGTAATATTAATGAAATAATAATCTTTAAAATAATCAATAGGCAACATTTAGCTGATCCATTTGTCAGGTTTTTGTTAGTTTTTGCACAGTGGCATATGAACAGTGAATCTCATAACTGCTGTTTAATGTGAAAGAACAATATGAGATAAACTAATATAAAATTGGCTTAGAATTACTCATAAAAAGCATATACATACTGATTTAATAAAATTTTAGTATCTGTTTCCTTTAGTAACATAGAATGCTGCCTCCCCATTCCCGTCCCCTACTTTTAGGTTTCTCTTATGGATTGAAGGTAATTTGGGGGAAGAGGCAGTATAAGAACTGAAAGACACCTTTCAATCTTTGAAACAGTGTATGTGAGCATACTCTGTCCCATATGCCATGGATGTTCCTAATCATTCACCTTAGACTTGTAGCAGTTCTCCTGGAACCTTTATTGGACCTCTTGGTGTATTCAAAAAGTACTCATGTATATGAATCTGGAAGATGGCAAAAGAGGTAGAGAAACAAATATAGACAACTATTTTTTAGCAAGCACAGGCAAACTGTGTTATCTTAAATATTAACATAGAAATATATCCAACGGTATGTTGTAAGAAAAAAAGATATTTTACTATATATATCAGAAGAGCTCGTTATTATCCATAATTTCTCTTATGGTATTAAGTGGCTTGTTAAATTACATTTTTGTAATTTTTATCTGTCTATAATGTATCTTTATAGATATATATAGAAGCACATCATAAAAATTCAGCAAAAATTAAAGTACATTGAAAAGGAAGATCCAGGATTTTCAATTTCACACATCTTCAAATAAGTTGATGAGAACATGCATAATTTTCTATTAAAAGTAATAAAATGTAAAATCTTTCAAAAGAACCCTATGGCATTATTTGCACAATGAAGAGTTAAATCTATAATAAATTAAAGAAGATAACATAAATAAATTAAATTATAGACAATTGTGTGGCAGCACTAGAAAAATTTAAAAAAAACAAGCAAACACTATAAAAGCTCATATTAAAAATGCTGATCTTAGATAAGTGTTAGCAACAGCAGACACAGGGCACCACACCATAGCAAAATAAAATCAATAAAAGAATTCCAGATGGATGCTGGTAGAAAGTGATTCATATCCAAAAGTTTGAAAATTTAATTTCATAGCTCACCTTTAGAGAATAAAAATGTACCTTTTAATTCATTCTATGGCACTTGGTGATTTTTGAATGTTATTTTTCTCAATATACTCTCAAATAATTTCAGTAATGGGATACCATTTAAAAATAGCTTTATAATCTGTTTAAAAAATCATGGTGCATTTAAAATATATTGTGCTAAATAAATTATTTTTTACTTGTTTATAACTAAATTGATCTTTCAATAGCAGAATATTGCCTGGTGTCTATTGAATTTAATATTTTATATGCATGCCTATAAAATTGTGTTTTTATTGGCTCACTTGTGCACATTTTAGAGTTAAGAATATTCTCAACTGGTAGAAGAATGAAAACAGTAGTGCTCGGTAGACTGAAGTGTGTAAGATTTTAAGTGTAGATCAATTTTTGAAGGCAGACTTAAAAATAATAAGCACCTGGGAGGCTTAGTCAGTTAAGTGTCCAACTTCGACTCTGGTCATGATCTCACGGTTCATGGGTTCGAGCCCCGTGTCAGGCTCTGTGCTGACAGCTGACAGCTGACACAGGATTCTGTGTCTCCCTCTCTCTCCAACCCTCCCCTGCTCATGCTGTCTCTCTCTCTCTCAAAAATAAATAAAAAACATTAAAAAATTTTTTTAAATAATAAGTCTATCAAAAGAAAAATAGAGTACAGTTCCTTGGGCCAAATAGAAGCTATGGATAAGATGAAGGTAATGAGGAAAAGGTGGACTGGGAACTGGGTGGAAAAGATAGATAATAAATGGATAGATGGATGGATGGATAAATAGATATTGCATTAGATTAGCTAAAGCTTTGAAATAAGAGAAAGGTCAGTGTTTTTCAGCTTACTATTAATTTTGTTAGTTAAATACCAAAATATTTTGCAATTGAGTAAAAGTTTTGGTGTTTTCATTCATGGTATATGAGAAATTTTTAGTTTATGAATTTTTCCAAAAATTTTTTTGATGAAAACGTGTGTTAATTTTTATTAAAAATGAAATCTCTTTGGGAAGTACTATATCTTAGATGAACCATTTAAGATTTTGTGGTTTACTTTTAATTGTTCTTTCATTTCTTTTTCTCTATATTATTTCTTATTTTGAGGAGTATAGTCTTAATATTTGGGAGTTAAATCTTTTTGGAGTCAAACTTTATTACTGAAAAATGTCTTCCAAGTTAAAATTTTTCCTTTAGTTCTTTCCTACCTGTGTATTACACTAATTCGGTTTTAAGTGATATATAAACTCTTCTCTTCTCAGTTTTTTTTCTTTTAATATTGGGATGTTTATTACTATTTTTCAGAAAGAATATATTTTTAATACCTCCATTTGTTTGTGACTTGAAATTTTATTTTATTCTAAATAGGCCATATAGTCTAAGTGATGTTCATTGTTTGATGTTCATTGTTTAATAATTATTTTGTGGCCCCCATGTATATTGATTTTATTGTGACCATTTCATATGAAAAATAGTAAATGATTTACTTTCAAAACATGGTAAATATTAACCCACTAATTTCATATAAACAGTGGTTCTCTTAAAAGGGGTAATTCTTAATTATTAATTAATTGTTCTTCATTCATATAAGTGATCAGAACTGTCTCTTGATGCTTAAAAAATATTCCATACCAAGTCTTTATTGGGATTTCCTTTTTCTATATTCTGTTTGACACTCTAGATACCCTTTCAAGTATTTTTAAAACTAATTTTTGGAGAATCTAAGTTTCCTTTTTTTCCAAATATTTCTGCCAGATTATCAATCACGGATGAGGATGTCATAGCTATCTAGTTTTGAGTTTGTAGAGATTTTCCATGAGTACCATCCTCTGATTTCTTTTTGAGAACTCTTTAAGGCTCCAGGATTAAAAAAAAAAAATTTAAAGTGTTAGAATACCTGGCTTTCAGAGAATAGATGACCAAACCCATGAAGGCAAGAGAGTGAAGAGTCTCAGAGTTAAAGCTAAGCAGCGGACCTGAAAAGCAAAGGAGTAAATCAGAGCAGAAGCCCAGAGGACATAGAAGAATAGCGTTTGAGAAAAACAAATACATTCTATGTAACTATTAGTATGGTAAAGAATTTGGGTTAAATTATTTCAGATATTAGTTTCATTACTATTTTATTTTTTATTACTATTACTACTTTTATTCTATTTTATTGTGTTGTTTTCCCATGAAATACCTCTTTCCTTTCCAGCTTTCTGTTCCTCCCAGTACACTTAGAAAACTAGCAAATTAAATCCTACCTTTCCCTTTGGAGCCACCAAAATTTATTGTTTGTCATGTGTGAATAAAAATATTTCAAAATTATTTGGTCTAATGCACATTAAGTACTCAACAAATGTTTTTAATTAAGGTTCATTCAAGAAACGATTTATCTCTATCATTGTCAATGGTTTCAGTGTAGATCATTGACACCCAATAATATGTATTTTTAGGTAATATGTGTACATGTTCATATGCATAATAATCAAAGTTCTTGCCTACCACAGATTTCAAGATCTGATATTGCCTCATGAGTTGTTTCATAATAAATATATGGGGATATGTGGGTAAACACTGCATGCTTATACTCAGGGTGGCATGCTTAATATGTAGAATTAATATTGGGTTTTTATTTCACAGAGTTATAACCTCTGTAGCCTCAACTTTTTGGTAGGTCAAGAAAAAGTTACTGTAGAATATCGATTTTTAGAAGATAATGCTTTCTCTAATATATACAATTGAAAGCGAGTCTTTTGTAAATTGGCCAGTTTCTTTTTACTTTTATTTTTGTGCTCTTTGAAAATTTTTACACTTTATTCTCAAGGCCATAATTGGGGTGAAAAGTTAAGATCTGAAAAAATTTCTGGTGGTGTCCTTTTCATTTCTGACATTTTGTAGTTAGCTGAAATAAATGATGTAAAATTCAGGGGAAGATGTCTTTGTCATGGTTCCAAAGCTTTGGAGCTCTCTGTTCCCGCAGTTCTAAGGCTTAATATAAGAGCATTTAGGAAAAAATTCAAAAGATAGTTCTTCATCAGTATTCTGCATCTACCAAGCCAACATAATTCTTGTTTTGGCTTCGACTTTGCCTATATAAAGATACGGGATCTAAAAAATCTAACGCATGTAGAAATAAAATATATATCCATTTATATTAGTTTATGTATATACACATGTATAAGTATGTATCAAATGTACATATTTTTATATAATAAACTATGATATGCTCAAATATTTATACACTTCTAGGATAGCATGCAAATTACAAAACATGCTCATTTCACTGGGTTTGATAGGATTCTAGACTTTTAAAATTGAAGGCATTTATTCTTCTCTCTGATATTGTTATTAATACCAACTGATTCAATTGCAGATCATGCTGATTAACAGGCAACCCACACAGTTGGGAAGATTGTCATTAAAATTATTTTCACTTCTCTGCTGAATATGGAGAGACTGTTATATATTTTATATTTCCTTTTAGCTTGGGCAAAAGGCAATAGGAACAAAAAGGTATTTTAATGTTTAAAAACCCAGAAGACTTCTTTATTTTTGCTTAAACGAACAATGATCTCAATAAACACAAAACATAACTTCTTATCCTGCCTTAAGTGGCAATATTGGACAATGGAATGGATTTGGGTTTTGGAGACAGGTGGCCAAGTACAAATCCTATGTACGAGGTGTGACTCTGAGCCGTGTAACTGACTTTTCTGCACTGCAGTATTCTTCACAGTAAAGCAGAGACAGTGTCCACCTCGCAAGGATGGATAGGATTGAGAAAATTCATTTCCACAAAGTATGTTGTAAAGAGCTTCACACACAAAAAGCACATAATGAAGGTTTATTACGATGTTCATCTTTAAGAAAGAAAATTATTTATTCATTTACACAGCCAACAAAAAGAAATTAAACTTCAATGGTATATACATATCTGATGCTTTTTGATGCTGACTATACAAAAGCATATCAGTCAAGGTTCTTTTTTTTTCCTAGGTAAAATTTATCTAAATTACCCAGAAAAGCATATGAATGCATGTAAAATAGACCAAAATATTTGAAGGCACATGAAATGCCACATGTTATAGGAGGTAACAAAGAGACAAAAACGTTTATTTAGGCTTGAGGCCTGTCCCGAGATGATCAGCAGGCCCCGTGCTGCGGTCACCGCTCCGTGGCTGGCGCTGCTGCAGTACCGCTAACCGCGGCTTGAAACAGCAAAACCGCTGAATACTTTTTTAACTCTTCATTTTTGCACCACCAAATATCGTTTGAGAGTAGAGTATCTGAATCGTTGAGGCAATGAGCCTAATAATTAATAGCCAGGATGTTGTGAAAGAAACGGTTTTCTTTTTAATTGGAAGAGAGAGAAATAAAACTATTACTTATAAGGCAGGGCTAGAAGTATACGTAAAGAAGTGTGGATTCATCGTGAGGCATTAAGGATACAGGAGATAATTCTAACTGTACAAACTACAGTTTCATATAGATCAAGTCTTGAGCCGATTATATTTATAGGTGTTTAGAGGAAATGGTTTAAAAGAAGTGTTTTATGCAAGAAGGATTGGGAGTGACCAAAACAAGTAGTGGCTACAACTATGCTGTATAAGCACAAAATTTAATGGAGCTGTAACTGACCCTTGAACAGTATGGGGCTGAGGGCACTGACTTCCCCACATAGTGGAAAAT
This sequence comes from Suricata suricatta, assembly GCF_006229205.1. Classification (NCBI taxonomy): domain Eukaryota; kingdom Metazoa; phylum Chordata; class Mammalia; order Carnivora; family Herpestidae; genus Suricata; species Suricata suricatta. The sequence continues at coordinate 24,544,187 of NC_043703.1, read as the reverse complement.
CTGTATATAACTTGTGACTCCCCAGAAGTTCCACAAGTAACACTCTTCTGTCAACCAAAGCCATACGGACAGCCTAAATAGTCCATTAACACTTATTTTTGTATGTTATAGGCATTATATACCGTATTCTTATAATAAACTAGAAAAAAAGAAAATGTTATTAAAATCATACAGGAGAAAAAAATACACTTATAGTACTATACTCTATTGAAAAAAATCTGTGTAGACCTGCGCTGTTACAGCCCGGGCTGTTCAAGAATCAACTATATTTCCACTGGGTTTCAATGTTAGGTGTGTGTTTGTATGTGTGGTTATGCTAAGGATGGGCATGTGTGTATGATAACATGTGATCATGAAGTATTAGCAAAACCTGAAAATAATGAGTTTTATGTGCAAATGAAAGATAAATAGACTTAGTATTGAGAAGCTATTCAAGACATTATGAATGACACACCTCAAAATATTTGAGTTTTTATAGGGCCATTCAGTTATTAAATTGGAGAACAGCTATAGGCACCAAGGGCTAAAGGAATATTCCAGGAAAGAAATGACCTGTGTTCTTGCAAAAGCTGTAAATGTGGCAATTAAAAAAATGCATATCTTTATTTTATTTCATTTCAAGTTTTTATTTAAGCAATGGATTATATATATATGTATAATGGATAAATATATATATATATAATGGAATATATCTCCATATATATATGTGTGTGTGTGTATATATATATATATATATATATATATATATATATCTCCATCAAAAGGACATGGATGGAATTAGAGTGTATTATGCTAAGTGAAATAAGCCAGAGATATACAAATACCATATGATTTCAATCATATGTGGAATTAAAGAAACAAAATAGATGAACATCAGGGAAAAAAAAATAGAGGCAAACCAAGAAACAGACTCTTAATTATAGAGAACAAACTGAGGGTTGCTGGAATGGAGGTGGGCAGACCGATGGGTTAATGGGTGTTGGGTGCTAAGGAGGGCACTTGTGATGAGCGCTGGGTGTTGTACATAAGTGATACTCACTAAATTCTACTCCCAAAACTAGTATTACACTATATGTTAACTACCTGGAATTTAAATAAAAACTTGAAATAAAATAAAAATTTAAAAAAATCATATCCAAAATCAGACACTTCTTACATTTTCACCACAAACACTTGGTTTCAAGGAATCATGATCTTTCATCTCAATTAATAATGTAACATCCTAACTGTTCAGCATGCAACCACTCTTGCCATTAGAACAGGATGATGTTCCTTCCTCCTCTCTCAAGGTAATACAGATCACAGCTCTTCCAGTTTTAAGATCCCTCAGTAGCTTTCCATCACATGTAAAGTAAAATCCAATTTCCCTACCTAGTTCTGCCTTTATTTATCTGTGTATTTGTTTGCTTATTTTTGGTGGTCTACCTGCTCTCTTTTTCTGCAGAATCATCCCATTCCATTGTCCTTCTTGTTAACTGCAGTTCAGCCACAGTCTCCTTTTTGTCCTTCAAGTATGCTAATTCCTTCCTGCCTCAGTGTCTTCATCCATGGTGGTTGTATTTTTTCTTGGACTTCTCTGCTTGTATCTTCATATGGGTCACTCTTCATCCAGTTGGTCTCTGTTCAAAGATCTTCCTTGAGAAGTCTCTAAATTCTCTTACGGTCCCATCCCATTCCATTTATTCCCACTTCTCTTGACCCTGATTATTTTCTTCATAGCACATCTCTATATGAAATATTATGTGTGTAGATGTTTACTGGCTTAATGTGTGTTATACTCTTTTCACACTGCCAACTGATGTATTGTCATCTATGATGATTTTCATGCATTAATTTAACTTGCCCACTATCAAATAATCCCTTTATATGTCCAATATTCTTTTAAATTTGCCAAGATACAAAAAACAGAGCTAAGATGGGGCCCCTAGGTGACTCAGTCTGTTAAGCATGTGTAGAGCCTGTTTGAGATTCTCTCTCACCCTCTCTCTGTCCCTCCCTCACTGTGTCTTTCTTTGTCTCACAAAATAAATAAATAAACTTAAAAAAAAAAAACAGAGCTAAGAAAAAAATATTTAAGTCTTCTTTATACAGTGATTGGATCAGCTACTCTGAGGGCCTATTAATTTATAATTTGAAAAAGAGCATAGATTAAGAATATAAAATGGGATATAGTTCAGGAATATAAACAATAGAAGCTACTACAGAAATATATCAACAAAGAGTCTGTGATTTCTCCTCAACATACCAGTGCCTGAGGTGGTTTTTCTCCATGTGTTCAGCACTTATGCTCAGGAATGTGTTCATTATCATCATGTAGCCACTGGAATGTTCCCAAAAGTATGTTTGTTTTTCTTGATCTTAATGTATGGGCCTTCATGAAGAAGCAAATGTGTTTGATGTTTAATATTTAGGAATGTGGGGAATAAGCTTAGGAATTTCCTGAGCTTGAACTGATGGGTTAATAGGCATAGAAAATTGGAAAAGCCACAGGATGAACACACCCAAATTTGGGTAAACAAGATTGGGTAAACAAGATTAGGTAAGGTAAATAAGATAGGTAAGCCAGCAAAGGCCCCATATAAGACAAAGTTGTAGGAATAGCAAAGCCTCAGGATGAAAGCATCAAATATAAGGTAAACAAGATTAGGTATTCAGGGCAGAAATGCCTCCTTACTAGTATAATAGCAGAAAACTGCTTTCAGAAGAAGGAAGGACCAAAGTAGGTAAGTAGGTAAACAGGGCTATAGACCACAGCTGGGTGAAGTTCCCCAGAAAGGAGCTAATTAGCAAACAAAAGGTGCCTTGTAGACCCTGAGGTAGCTTGCTCTGTTTTCATGTCCCCCAGGCCAGTTTAGGTAAACAGAGGTGGGGCTTTATGTCTGCTATAAACAACTTTCAGCCCAGTACTGGGATTTTGTTTTATATTGACCCAAACCCCTAACACCACATATCTTCAAAATACCCTTTCCCTCATGCCCATGAGTTAATGTTCAAAGATTTTTTGTTTGTTTGTTTGTTGTTGTTGTTGTTGTTTTGTCTCTGTGGAAGTCCATCACTCTTGTAAGCCTTCTGATCTTAAGGTGTCTCCTCCAGGACATTAGCCTCTCTAGCATTTTAATCCTGTGTCCTGTTCTCCTGCTGGACAAGAGAGAACTCCAGACCCAGAGTCTGCAACATAAGAATACAGTCAGCTCAAATTATTGATAAATCTGTTTTCAGATGATATGGCATACATTGTTATTGCAGAAAATTTCAGAAAATATGTTCTTGCAGAAGGAAGAAAACAAAAACTACTTTGAACCATCATATTTTGAATGTGCATTTCAGAGTATGGTAGATTAGGAGTTCAGACTGGGAAAATTCTGTAAGACTATGAAAGTTTTCCTAAGAGAAGTAATCTGAGGATTTATAGGAATTTCAGTAGAGCTATCAAGTGAAGTATTAAATAGTGGATTAATGCTTTTACCTTCTTTTATGAAGCAGAATATTCTCCCCATGAATTCTAGTCTCATATCTGATTTTGTGTTGGAATATAAGTTGCTATGTAATTGTTGGCCATTGAATAATTTGTTATCTCATAGTTATCTTTTAAAAATATTTTAAAATCCTTATATTTGAGAGAGAGAGACAGAGACAGAGTGTCAGTGGGGGAGGGGCAGAGACAGAGGGAGACACAGAATCTGAAACAGGCACCAGGCTCTGAGCTATCAGCACAAAGCCTGACACAGGGCTCAAACTCACAAACTGCAAGATCATGACCTGAGCCAAAGTTGGACCCTTAACTGTTTGAGCTACCCTGGTGCCCCTCATAGGTAATTATCCTAAAGATCAAGTTAACACATCTTATTTCCTTTTCCATTTTCTGGCAGGTACCATTATTGTAGAGAATCATCCATCTCCCTCATCTCTCTCATGTGCAAATGGTACTCTGTATGTTGGGAATCTTGGGACATGTAGAGGTTATTTAGCATTGGCCTAAAGTTGAGAACACTAAAGTTGAAAAGCTATTATAATGCTTCTTGCAGGTCAACTGATTCCATTTATCTGCATGTTCTTCTTTATTTTAACCACCTGTTCTTATATAAACTATCAAGTATCCCCTGAGATTCAAGAATAAGGAGATAAAAAAGAAAAAGATTTGGGTTTTTTTGGACTGACATATTTGTCAATAATGATGTAAGTAGATGATATATTTCAATTAGCTTTTTTTTTCCTTCCTCTCAGTCTTTGTAGATTCATTGTCAACAAGATCTAGAAAGGATACGGAGCTACTACAGTCTAGCTTTGTCCAAGGAGAGTTGTATTGATATCATGGAGACCACTTTGACTAATAATACTGACTGAATGGTATTTATTTTGTATTTTCTTCACTCAGCAGAGGACTTCAAAATTAAAGAGGAATTTGTGGGGCTATGATCCTACAATATATACTTCTCAAATTAAACAATCATTCAATTTTTATTAGACTTACTTTACATGTGAAAGGTTGCAGAATATACCACCTTCAAATATCCTGCTCTGGTATGTTGGCTCTTGTGAGTTAAAGGCACTTGAAAAACAGTAAATGCAAGAGAAACACTCTAGCTTTCCTTCTGTTTCTTAAGCACAGGAGATGAAATTCCCTTGTGAAAAATGGCCTCCCTACACCAGAAGGAAAGTAACTCTCTCATTAAGGACAAGAAGTTGAGACCAAGAAAATCCTGTACAAATAGAACTTGTTAAAATAATTCTTATTTTCCTTTAGTTTCTTGACCTAATTCAGTTACTTTTCTACAATTTCCTCTCTTTGTTCAACATAATGTAAAAGCTTATTGACTTCACCTTGGGTCTTCATTTCTTACAAAGCCTCCCTTGTCACATAAAATTTACATAAATTTCTGTGTTTTTCTTCTGTTAATCTGTTCTATTTCAATTTAATTCTCAGACCCAACAAAACCCATAAGAGGGTAGAGGGAAAAAGTGGCCTCCCCTACACTGATAAGTCATTCTTGTTCTCAATAAATGATTCAAAGACATATAAGACTTGACACGTTTCACTAAGATTTCTATATGATATTTAGGGAGACAAGCAAAATGAGGTGTGGTACAAAGCATAACACCTATCAGTGAAGTACTAAATATAAAGGGCTATTGAATATAAGACCTATCAGCCACAGTGAGAAAGACAGCATGCATTGCTTTTACACTAAAAAACTATATCATATTAGAAGTACAAAAAACACAAGCGCCTGAGTGGTTCAGTTGGTTAAGCTTAGAGCTCTGGATTTCAGTTTAGGTAACACTCTCAGAGTTCATGAGTATGAGCCCCGAGTCCAGCTCTGCATTGTGTCAGCATGGCTTCTCCTTGAAATCTTTTCTTCCTCTCTCTCTGCCCCTACCCCACTCATACTCTCTCTCTCTCTCTCTCTCTCTCTCTCTCTCTCTCTCTCTCTCTCAAAATAAATATATTTTAAAAATTACAGAAAACAAAACAATTAGTAGGACCAGAAGAGGGAATCTGTGTAAGAAAATGCCACAAGCGTGAGTTGAAAACTCTTGTGAAGGAAGCAGTTCTTTGCTCCACTGTTTGACTCTGTCTCATTTTGAACAGCAGAATAAAGAGATCTATTATATTCAGGAGAAGGTGGTAATTTTTAAGTAAGGTGGTTTTATTGTTTAAGAAAATGTATTTGGGGCTTTCAGTTATGGAATGAATAAGTCACAGGAATAGAAGTCTCAGTATAAGCAATATAATTCAATGTTATTTTAATAACTATACTTGTAGTGAACATAGCATAATGCATATACTTGTCAAGTCACTAAGTTGTACACCTGAAACTAATGCACCATTACGTTACTATACTCAAATTTAAAAAAAGAAAAGAAAAAAAAGAAAATGTGTTTGGTAAAAGTGGGAGAGTTTGAGAGCTTTAGGAAGAGAGTGTATATAAGGAGATTTTATCAAATATTTTCTGTAACTAATGTTTATTATGTGGGCCAGATATGCTAAGCCATATTTGGTCACAATTTGTCATTACACAATTTGTCATTACCCCCCATACACATGTGGGGTTCATATTAATATTTAAATATTAATAGAACACGAAGGCTCTGAGATAATGGTTAAGTTTTCAATTCAAATAATAAATAACAGATCTGGGATTCAGTTTTACATCTTTACATCAGTTAGTCTAATCTTAGCAAAGAATATCTAAATCCCTAAAATGGTTAGGTCATAAGAACCTTGTGAGTAACTGCACATTTAATGCATCTCATTTGTCTTAAATTGTGGTTAGTCAGCATCCTGACCTTCTATTCACAGGGTGGGTAATTGACTAAGTGAGTTGAGAAAACCATTTGTTTGACCTCTGTGGGAGGGAGTGCCATCAGTCTTCTGGCAGCAGAAGGAGCAAAGTTATGATTAAATAACAACAACCTCCAACAGCTCTGAACACATTCCTCTCACTTCACATGCTGCTGTTTTGTCCAAAGTCTGCTCCCGGCCAGGCACATTCTGTTCCTCCCTTCCAGCCATAACTCAGTCCTGTAACAGTCGCCACCACCCTCACAGCCTGACCTGGCTCAGAACCCAATATCTGCTTTCCTTCTGGCACGAAAACCTCCTTCTCATTCCAGCCGCATTCCCTTTCTCTGCCTAGTCTTTGCTCTTACCTTGGTACCCTTCCAACTGTCCATTCCAATCCTTTTTCTTGTCCTGACTTAAATTGTCCTCATTTCACTTCTGACTTCAAGGCCATGATGCTTTCTTTCACTTTTTTCCTCTCATTTTCTTTCTCTTTCCTCTATATCTATTTTATGTTCATGTATATAATTTGCCATGATCCACATATTTGATGTTAGTAAAGAATAGAGCCCAGTGTGATACTTATTGATAAACTATTGGCAGGACTTATAAGGGAACTAGTTTTGGGGGTTATTTCCATGTGATATATATCAGCAAATTACAGCTCCTCAGTATAGAACTTAAGGAAGAAATGCAATTTTTGATTATATGAAAATTGCTATATAAGTTTAGTATATGCAGGGTATTGTGTAATCAATTATGTCTTAAATTAGAGTTTTCAGAATGTATAGAAATTAAAGGTAACCTAAAAGATTTCACAGTTTCCTCCAATTCATATAGATTAATTAGAAATATACATGAATTTAGTAAAAATGTTTTATGAAAGACTGGATTAATGCTAGAATTTCTGATCTGTACTTTATAATTATATATTCTGGCACTAAATTTGAATTACATTATTACACACACACACACACACACACACACACACACACACACATGACCTAAAAGCTGATAATTCTGATCCTTTTATTTCTGTGACTCTTAATATCCAGGTCACATGGGACTTAGTCCTAACTGACTTAACAGGCCTCATTCTCAAATCTCTTTTGCGCTTCTGCAATAGGCTTCATTCCTATCATTCCTTCATTCATTGTTCTTCTGTTCCTAAAGTCTATTCCTTGAGAGGCACTGAGTGTCATTTTTCCTCTGTTCAATATATTTTTGCTGTCAAAGTGTAAGCTATTTTCTTGGTGTTTCATTTTTCAATATGAATATTTGTAAATGATTAAAAGTTGTATTTTTCATATATATGTCACTTGTAAAACTGAACAGGTGTGAATATAGGTAGGTTCACATAATCACATAGCAGGGGAATGGACAATGAGAAAATGAAGAGTGGACATTAAGTAGAAAGAAGTAATAGAAATGGAGATTACAAGAAAACTAACGTCTTTTTATGGTGGGGAAACATGGTGGCATATGGTGATGCTGGATTTCAGGATGATGAATGAAAGAGGGTATGGAGACATGGGATGTGTTTTAGATGGAGGCACAATGAAAGAACAAGATTTAGGATAATGCTGCAATCTGGATTTTTGATTACTAGTCTTCAACTCAGTTTTATTGTGTAATACCCTAAATTGGATTATACCTTCAAACTTCCCTTGTAATTAAACCTGTAATGTGTTTGTGGTTTAACCTCAGCCATCTTTGTGGTTCCATTACCCTTGATGTGTTTTACTCTAAGTCAAGGACTCTCTGAAAGCTCTTATCTTCAAAGGAGTAATTAAAGCAAAGTGGAAAATTGGAAAGCACTTATTATGTAAAATATAGAAATATTTTCTTGCTACAAATATTTTACTAGGTGGAAGATAAGCCCAAGTAATTGATAATCTGTCAAGATTTTAATGTGTTTGATTATTTTTGGGTACCAATGTCTAAAATATTTGTATCAAAATGGACTATATTTCTCAGACATTTGAAAAGCCGTTATATTGGGCAGTGATAAAACATGTATCAACATAGCACTTTTCTTTGTACATATATTTTACTAACACATGACAAATGACAAAATAATAGATGAAGAGAATTAAAATATACACAAACTGACAAGTAAAATTGAGAACTGGATTCTTTGTAAAGCGAATAAATACTGTTGATTTTCTTCTATATGCAATTTGATAACAAGGATACAATTAGCCACACACAGCAACTACAGAGTTTATTGCTCTCATTCCACAGTATATAGACAAATGTTTGCATTGGCTCTGCAAGGACCAAATCTGACTGATAAGCTATCTTATGCCAAAATTCTGCAATTTGTATAGACTATAGTTTTCAAACATGATTAAAATATGAGAACACTATTTTTGCCAATTTAATTCCTCCTGGTTAAGCCCAATTTGTAGATTATATAAAATCTGAACTGGGGCACCTGGGTGGCTCAGTCAGTTCAGTGTCCAACTTCAGCTCAGGTCATGAGTTTGGGCCCCACATCAGGCTCTGTACTAACAGCAGAGAGCCTGGAGCCTACTTCAGATTTTGTGTCTCACTCTCTCTTTGCCCCTCCTTCACTCACTCTCTGTGTTTGTTAACTCTCTCAAGAATAAATTAGAAACAAACAAACAAAAAAAATAGAACCACTTTGCTTGATCAATGGGATTAAGGAGTAGAGAAGAAAGTTTTAATGAACATACTTTTATTGTAAGAGCACATTTTATTAAACACAACTCTAAAATTTTAGGTTGGTGGTCCCTGGGTAGCTCAGGCAGTTAAGCAAATGACTTTTGGTTTCTGCCCAGGGCATGATCCCAGGGTCCTGGGATGAGCCTGTGTCAGGCTCTGCCTTGAGCGTAGAGCCCCCTTAAGATTCTCTCTCTCTCTCTCTCTCTCTCTCTCTCTCTCTCTCCAACTCTCTCCCCTCCTTCTCTCTTCTACTCTCTCCCACTCTCTCTCTCTCCCCCACTCTGTCCCTTTCTCTCTGTGTCTTTCTCTCCCTCCCACTCTCACCATCCACCTTGCATGCTTTCTCTCTAAAATTAAAAAAAAAAATCAGGTTGCACCTCCGACTTTTTATTTTCCTTCTTTTCTCTCCTTCTAAAAGGATTAACTTGGGGCATCTGGATGGTACATAAAGTTGAGCATTCGACTCAGTTTAGGCTCAGGTCATGCAGTTCATGTGTTGAAGTCCCACATGCAGCTTTGTGCTGACAGCACAGAGCCTGTTTGGGATTCTCTCTCTCTCTCTCTCTCTCTCTCTCTCTCTCTCTCTCTCTCTCTCTCAAAATAAATATGTATATTTTTTAAGAAAAGGGGTTAACTGGTTCCCAGTCATCCACAAGTCCTTCAATCCCTTCCCCAGTAAACGCACGTAAATAGAATGAGATGAAATGGGTCACAGAACCAGAACTCACATATGGTATCTCATGAATAAACTGTAGAAAAATAAGCAAATGGTTGCTCCTTTGCCAATCTAGATTAATAATATCCGCTTTTTTTTGTAATGATTTAAGATTGTATGGATAGCCAGAAAAATTGTTGAGGGAGGGTTAACACTGACAAGCTAAATAGTACTGTTGAGCTAAATACCTAAGTTTTATTGTATTGAATTATTATTTTTTTTTTGAGAGAAAGAGACAGTGTGCTCACGAGTGTGCACATAAGCAGGGACCCGGCAGAGGGAGAGGGAGAGAGAGAATCTTAAGCAGGCTCCACTCCCAGTACAGAGCCTGACACAGTGCTCAATCTCATTACTGTAAGATCATGACCAGAGCCAAAATAGAGAGTAGGACACTTACCCAGCTGAGCCATGTAGGCACCCCAATACCTAACTTTTTTAGGTATAAAATGTAGAATTGTAAATATTGTATGACAAGTCAAGAGCCAAAATAAAGACATAGGATGCTTGGACAGTCTTACTGCTTTTGACCAAAAATCTAAGAACATGCTAAGAATCACTATTATCTTGCCCTTATCAAAGTTGTTATGCATCTATAGCTATACACTACTACATTTGCTAAGAATAGATTGCTTATGACTGATGATTAAACACGTTAGTGTTTTGCGCTCAGGAAGACGGATACAATTAAAGGCTTAATGTAAATGAAGACCTGCATGAATACTACAAATGAAGGGAATATTTGCCTAGTCTCATTTCAGTTTGTGAGGGATGTATTTAAACTTAAATAGTATATTTAAGGGGCACGTGGGTGGCTCAGTTGGTTAAGCATCTGACTTTAGCTCAGGTCATGATCTCACAGTTCATGGGTTCGAGCTCCACTTTGGGCTCTGTGCTGACAGCTCAGAGCCTGGAGCCTGTGTTGGATTGTGTGTCTCCCTCTCTCTCTCTGCCCCTCCCCTGCTCACATTCTGTCTGTCTCTCTCTCAGGAAATGAATATTTTAAATACAGTATATTTAAGACAAATTAAGACTGGTAGTAAATTGATAAGAATTTTGAAGATCGAATACTATTCCAGACAGAAAGTTCAAATAAACTTACAATGAATTAGAATGATAGCATATAATAACATAGCCAGTAATGGCTTGGGATGCCCTGTCCCTGAGAGGTAACTAGGTGTTGAAATTAATTCAGGAATGAAAACACATTGTGTCTCCCATTATAACCTATGGAGTTTCCATTAGAGACAAGCTCAAGAGCAGAATGGATTGACACTTGTTGAAATTTCCTCACTGTTCTCATATTTTATTGAAATACATATATAATATATCTGATTTCCTATTTTTTTGCCAGGATAACACAGTCTTCTTTCAAGACGTAGAAGAAAGTCCCTCCGTCTGTGCTCTTCTTATATAACTGCTCAGTGATACACACCAATCTCTTTGCTTAGGAATCCCTTAATCATCCCTTAATGTTCTAAACAACTAATTGAGCTACTTATGTCTTGTACTTTAAAGTAATAGGCATATCCGTTATTGCTATAGGACTCAAAATCATTTTTTACAATATACCAATCCTCAAATATATTGACTACTATTAATCAGTAGGGCAATATTCCTTTAAACAAGAATTTATTATTAAAGAATTGATATTGCAAATTCTTAATTATTTTCTATTCCCTTCTGTAATTTCTATGTTCAGTGATTTTAATGTATTCTCCATACCTCTTACTCTCCTTCAATTCTTAGGTATCTTTCTTTGAACTATTCTATTACCTATATTTATATTACAGATATATACATATGCACATAAATATGTGTAATTTAAAACATATTCTCCATTACACAAATTGTATAAGTGGCTGTTTTGATTTGTTTTATACACATCACTGAGTTTATATTTTAATTATATTGACATTTCTCCTCGTTCCTATTTCTAACTGGATCTTTCCCAAATATTTCTAGACTACTTTGATGGTGCTTTATTTGACATTCTACCCTTTAATTATAGTAGACATTCGTACATTCCTTTCTGCTGTATTTTCAATAATTAAGTTTCTATCTACCCTAAGTTTCTAATCTGCCCTTGATACTCTTTCTGTTTCTTCTCAAGATAAGTTATTTCCTTTTGTGCATTGTGATTTAGAATCAGTAGTTCATATTTAGTGGAGCTTTGTCTGTGGGAATCATTGTTGCCTGAGTTGAGAATGTATGCCAAGAGATTTTACTCTCAAATTCTGTCGGAATATTAAGTGTTATGAACAAAGACTAACATTAATGTGCATTTTGTTGCATGTGGTTACTTTGAATCATATCTTTTTAAAAATTTAAATCTAAAAACCACCTACAGTGAAAGTAGAGCATACCAATTCTCAGATAGAGTTGTTCGAGTAAGCTTTTCTGTTTCCCCTGATTGAAAGTAAGTGGATTTTCATAATTCTCACTTTCATTAATGACATCATTTTGTATCCCTCTACATATATTTAAGGAACAGGGTCATGGGTTACACAGATTGGCAAAGATAAAACAAATGTGTATCTTTCTAGTTTGCAATTATCTTTTTAATTTTGGATCAGGGGCATTTCTCTGAAATGCTTATGATTTCAGCTTTGTACTGAAATATATTTATCTGTCATCACAATGTGTTTCTTTTTGAGGGAAACTTCGCAAAAGAATTAGTCTATAAAATTATTATTAAGGTAATAGCTTAACTTCACTAACCTTAGTGACCATCTAGTCATTCACAAACATGCTTTCATCTCTTTGGTACCTAGCACTGTGAACAATTCCAGAACTATGAAGAGTGGCTAACTGATGTGTAATTAAATGAGTTTAACATATAATGACAGAATATCTGACACAGTGGTTGACATAATTACCCTTTGTGTGTGTGTGTACTCAGATTCATATAAATGTATATGACTATATCTTGAATATGCACAATTTGTTATATATTTGAATTTTGTTTCATATACATAAATGCACACAAATACACAAAGGGAAGAGATATTAATACTACATAATATTTTCTATGGCTGAGATTTAATTGAAATGGAGCCCACTATACATTGTCAGGTTTTTTATGAGTTTTAAAGTTTATTTATTTATTTTGAGAGAGAGAGAGAGCATGAGCAAGGGAGGGGCCAAGGGAGAGGGAGAGGGCAAGGGAGAGGGAGAATCTCAAGCAGGCTCTGCTCTCTCAGCATGGAGCCCAATATAGGACTCCAGCTCATGAACTGTGAGATCACAACCTGAGGCAAAACCAAGAGCCCGACGCTCAACCAACTGAGCCACCCAGGTGCCCCAGCTATTGTTGCATTTTTAAAATACTACTATTGTTTAACATTAATTTTGTTTTCTATCACCAAAATATCATTATACTTACTTTAAAGTAGGCATTAAATTCTAAGTTGTGAGAGTAGAAAATGTATATATTATAAGTAATAGTGACAAAACTCATGCTTATTTTAACTATTATTATATTAAATTATATTATATTATTATATTAAAGACATAACTATGATAATGTCAGCTTCTAATGAAGGAAAAATCTTACAGTATTCAGGAAATATGTTACTTTAGCTTCTGATCATTTGGTAACCAGATTTGTTTGTCATAGTAAAAGTACCCAGCATCAAAAGTCACCGCTGGGTGAAGGATTAACTAAAGTTAGTCAGAACACCAGAGTGGCCTCGTTGTGGACTTCAGCCCACTAGTAGGCAGATAATCACTTCTCTCCCATCCTAAGCAATAGATGCTGCTCTGCTGTCAAGAACCTGCAGTTCATTCTGATTTCTTGTTACTGTATCAGAACATATTACACCAAGGTAGTCCTTTTGCTCATGGGCTGGATTGTACTTCTAACTGGGAGATTTAAAAATGAATTTTACCAATACCACAAGAGGAATAGCATTAAAAGGTGATATATTAGTAAGAACAATCTGGCCTTACTACTGTTAACTTGTTTGCTATTTTCACAAAATGCACAACATGCTTGTATACCACTGTGTACTTTTCTTTGTAATATATTCAGGAACTAGAAGGAACATAGTTTGATATAGAAAATAATGAGAGTTGTTAAATTCAAGAGAAAGAGACAGCAGGACACCTACTCAAAGACTAGTAAAAAGTGAAGGTGAATATGGACATCAAAATGATTCCCTGGCATAATAACAATAGAAAAAGATCTACCCAGAGTGATGGTAATCTCAAACGATTTTTTTTTGTTCAACCAGAACAGATAACTTGGAGTTGCAAGCATGTTGAAACACTGCACCAATGAATCAAACATCATTTTGTGTGGGAATGGTAAACCCCAGACAATTGGAAGGAACTTAGCATAAACTTTAGTAATGTGGTGGCCCTGAAGATTTCCCATGAAGAGATTACAAAAGCATTGTTAGGTAATGATGGATACTTATAACTCTAGAAGTATTGAATTAAATAAGTACATAAGTTTGCCAGTTTTAGATAGATAGATGATAAAAAAAGAGACAAATAGAAAAATAGTTTCTAGTAAAGCAAATGAAATAAAATACAAACTTCTGTGCCGGAAATGAGATAATCCCTTCAGAATTATAAAAGGCAAACTGGTTAACATAATTGTGTACCAAAAATCAAATTACATGAGTAAATTAATCTAAATATAAAATGGTAGTGTTGTTGATATAAGAACTTTTAGAGGTATAATAATCACTTGCTATATCATTCAGTTCTCTCATTTCACACAAAAATGAAATGAATTACATAAACTAATATAGTACTTGAAAAATAACCTGAAACAACCATAGATTGATTTATTCATGTTCACTATGTTACTTACTGAGTGGCTTGTGGGCCCTCACCTGTGTTCAGAATGAACAGAGATCAGAATGTTTCTGTAACTCTCAATGGTTCCTGTGTGTCCATGAGCCCTTGGAAGAGCTTTATCTGAAGCAAGATTTAAAGGATAAAACATGAAACCTTTAAAAATTTTTTAATGTTTACTGACTCTTGAGAGAGAGAGAGATAGAGAGAGAGAGAGAGCAAGCGAGCAGGGGAGAGGCAGAGAGGGAGGGGGACACAGAATCTGAAGCAGACTCCAGGGTCTGAGCAGTCAGCACAGCACCTGATGCAAGGGCTCAAAGTCATGAACCGTGGGACCATGGCCTGAGCCAACATCAGATGCTTAACTGACTAAGCCACCCAGGAGTCCCAATCCTTTAACTCAATCTAAATAGTAATAACTTGGAAGCTCCATTTCAGAAATCATGTATATAATATTACAGTTTGAAAAGAGAAGCAAAATAGATAAACCTTTTGTTAGACTCATCAAGGAAAAAAACAGACAAAAATTAATGAAATTAGAAAGAAAAGAGGAGACATTACAACTGACACCACACAAGTACAAAGGATCATGAGACCGCTATGAACAATTATATGCCAACAACTTGGACAGCCTAGAAGAAATGGATAAACTCATACAAACTACTAAGAGTGAGTCATGAAAATTAGAAAATCTGAACAGACTGATTACTAGTAAGGAGATTGAATCAGTAATGAAAAATCTCCCAACAAATAAAAGTCCAGGACAAGATGGCTTACCTGGTGATGTCTACCAAACATTAAAGAAGAATTAACACCAGTCCTTTTTAAACTTTTCTGAAAAAAGAAGAAAGAAAAGGGACCACTTCCAAACTCTTCTCACAAAGCCAGCATTACCCTTATATTAAAATTAGGTGAGGACACTACAAGAAAAGAAAATTACAAGCCAGTGTCCTTGAAGGATATAAATGCAAAAGAATTCAACAAAATATTAGCAAACTAAATTAAACAATAAAGGATCATACACCATGATCAAATGTGACTTATTCCAAAGATTCAAGAAAGGTATAATATTTGCAAATCAATACATGTGATACACATATGTTATGCATCAGTATATGTGATACACACTCCTGTTTACAAATGTATCAAGAATAAAATTCTTAGGAATGAGTTTAACCAAGGAAATAAAAGACCTGTACCCTGACAACTGTAGTACACTGATGAAATAAATTGAAGAAAACACAAATAAATGGAAAGATATTCTGTGCTCATGGATTAGAAGAATTAATACTGATAAATGTCCATATAACAGAAAGCCAGCTACAGATTCAGTGTAATCTTTGTCAAAATCCCAATGGCATTTTTCAAATAAAATGGAAAAAAATCTGTATGGAGCCACAAAAGACTCCAAGTAGCCAAAAGAGTCCTGAGAGTGAGGATCAAAACTAGAGGCATCACACTCCCGAATTTCAAAATATATTACAAAGCTACAGTAATTTTAAAAGCTTGGTACTCTTGTAACAACAGATGTTCGGACCAGTGGAACAGAATAGACAGCCCAGAAATAAACCCAGTCAAACACCTCACTTTCCTACAAAAGAGCTAGGAATATAAAACAGGGAAATAAATGATATTGGGAAAATTGGACAGCTGCATGCACAAGAATGAAACTGAACCTCTGCCTTACTCCATACACAGCAATCAACTCAAAGTAGAGTAAAGACTGAAATTTAAGACTTGAAACTGTAAAAATCCTGGAAGAAAACAAATGTTAAACTCATTGGCATAGATCGTGGCAGTGATTTTTTTTAAATTTGAACCCAAAAGTAAAATAACAAAAGTAAAAATAAATGCGACTACATCAAACTAAAAGTTTCCGCATGGCAGTGGATATCATCAATACAGTGAAAAGGCAGCCCATAAAATGGAAGGAAATACATGCAAATGATATATCTGATAAGGGGTTAATACCCAAAATATATACAGAATGCACACAAATCAATATAAAAAAAGCCCTCCAAATAATCCATTTAAAAACTGGGCAGAGGTACTGGATAGACATTTTCCCAAAGAAGACATACAGTTGGCTATCAGATACATGAAAAGGTGCTCAACACCACTATCACCTGGGAAAAAGAAATGGCTATAATCAAAAAGACAAGAGATAACAGGTGTTTGCAAGTATATGGAGAAAAGCGAACCCTTGTGCACTGTTGGTGGGAGTGTAAATTGGTGCAGACATTCTGGAAAACAGTACGCAGCTCCCTCAAAAAATTAAAAATAAGAATACTGTATGATCCTTTAAGTCCATGTCAGGGTATATACCTAAAGGAAACAAAATAAGTATGTCCAATAAATGTCTGCACTCCCATGTCCTCTATTTACAATAGCCAAGACATGGAAACACCCTGTGTGTCTATCAGGGGATGAAGGCATAAAGAAGATGTGGGAATATCCAGTTTTGTATTCATCCATTACAAAACAAGAAAATCCTAAAATTTGCATCAGTCATTATGCTAACTGAAATAAGCCAGAGAGAGAAGACTGTCTCACTTATATATGGAATTTAAAGAAAATGTCAAACTCATAGAAACAGTAGAAAAGTCATAGGAGCTGGAGGTGGAAGAAAGGGAAAGGTTGGTAAAAAGGTACTTGCAGCTTTAAGATGAATAAAGGGCAGTGTTAGGAGTCCCATGGCAAGTGGAAACTCAGAACCCCTGATGAAAAAGTCAGTTAAAGAAGTTACACATTGGGAGAGGGAGAGGCTGAGTATGTGCCCGCCTGCCCAGAATCTGCACTAACCCAAGTCCTTAGTCTCAGCACAGAGCCCTCTTCCCTGTGGGTCACTTTTTCCCAGTATAAGCTTTCCTGGGTGTGCGTTGGGTGCGAAACCTAGCCCTGCTGGGGTAAAGTACCCTCAACCCCCGGTCACGGGTAAGAAAACCGTGGCCCTCAGACATAGAACCTGTGCTCTGAAAAGCAGTCTTATAGAAGACTTTACTTCCATAGTTGAAGTGAAGAACCTCCTAAGGGCTGGAGTTTCCGACCCAGCTCCTAAAGTAGATCCCCACCCAGATCCTCCAGTCTCTGCCTCACCCTCAAACCTACCGAGCCTACCAGGACTGGTGCCTCTACCTGCAGGCTATGCCTGGAACCCTTCTCATCCCTCCTTCTTCAGTCCAGGGACCTGTCCCCTCTCATTTTTGGACTAGCCCCACACCACTTCACCCTCTCTGGCTTAGAAGTCCAAGGACCAGCCCTAAAGGAGAATTCTTAATCATTTATATAAGTGTTCCTCCTTCCAGGAAATGGAGCTAAAATTCTGTCCCATCCACTCTTCCCTTGGTTATGAGGTATGCTTATGACTTGGTTATGACTGGTTTCCAAAGAGTATAATATGGAAAGGTGGGGAGGAGGTAACTTTACAGTTACTTTGCAGAATCCTGTAACAGTAAAAAGGATATTAGGGGAAAGAACTAGTGAAATCCAAATAAAGTGTGGTGCATGGATAATATTATTGTTCCATTGTTGATTTCTTACTTGTGGCAAATGTACAATAGTAGTAAGGTGTTAATAAGGGTAATTTGATGGCTTGTAATATTTTTACGTACTATGTTTACAATTTTTCAGTAAACCTAAAACTTTTCAAATAATAAGAGTTTATTGAAGAGAAAAGGGGAACAGGAAATAGATGGTTCTAGATTTGGACACATGTTTCAGTGATGTCATCAAAATCAAGCCTCTTTCTGACTTTCACAGTACTATGATTTTTAATGGAAAATGGCTTTTCATCTTTTAATTTGTATCCTCATGGTCTCAAAATAGTTGCTGTAGCTCCAGCATTACATTCTCGGAGACCTGCATTCAAAACAAGAATAAATGGGTATTTTCCTTTTATGAAGTAGGAAAATAAATATACTGCCACTTTATAGGTGGTGTTAAAAATGATTAAAGAACGCAATTTAGGTGATACAAACTTTATTTAACACTTAATAAAGTATATAGTCTCAATTGGGAGAACTCCAAAATGGGATAAGGACTCAAGAAGCTTTTTATAGGGTAAATAATAAAGAACAAGGAAGAGAAAAATATAAAATATCTGATAGGCTAGTGTCACTAATCAGGGTTGTTTGGGTTGAGGAAAAAACAAGGAAATAAGTAGAGAGTTGTCTTGGCATTTGGGGACTGACTTAGAATATACTGCATTTCTGGTCAAGTGGAACATTTGCAAGGATAAGACAGATGTGTATGTTTTAGTTTGCTGACATGGTATTCCAGGTAGGGTAGCTCTTTCTTGGCCCTAGAAAGTTTTTCCAACAATGGGAATTGACAAAGATTCTCACCTTGACCAAATTGTAGCCAGACTCTCCTGATCCTTCTATACTGGGCCTCAAACTTGGCCTATAAAACTCACAAACTCAGCATAAACGATTTCATCCATACCCCTCCCAAGGTAAAAGACTTTACATAGTTTCTTTTTTTTTAAGTTTATTTTGAAAGGGAGGGAGGGAGAGAGAGAGAGAGAGAGAGAGAGAGAGAGAATATGAAAGAGAATCTGAAGCAGACTCTACTCTGACAGTGCAGAGCTGGATGAGGGTCTCGAACTCACAAACTGTGAGATCATGACCTGAGCCAAAATCAAAAGTCAGGCACTTAGCTGAGCCATGCAGGTGCCCCTTTAACATAGCTTCTAGTAGCTCAAGGCATCATTCCTAGAATGACCCTAGATTTTCTTACATTCTTAAGGCTGTCAAAAGAATCTACTATTTGTTATAGCTAATATCTGAGGATAGACCTTTACGACCCATTCTTGATCATTTACTAAAAAGGATTTTGTGAATCCTTTCTCTGTCAGTGTGAGACTTATATGTATCTCTGCAGACTGGGTGTGTCTTTCTCAAGGAACTGAGCCATAACTTTGTCATCATCAGAAATGATAGGGCCTCTATCTCCCAGTCTGTGTAACCCATACAGCTGTCCTAATTGGCAATCACACTTACCCACCTTTGTAATTTTTCAATTCCCTAACTCAAGCCCTCTGCCCATCACTACTCATTTATTCTTCCTTTAAAACACTCAGTCATCACTGTACAGGTTGAGTTCAATTCAAGGTAGACCCACTTCCCCATTGCAATTACATCTTACTGATTGTGATCTGTCCTTACCACTAACTCATACCTGGCTTTATTTCTCTTTGACAAAATTAAATCAATTGCACGGTGTTACGTATCTACTAAGCAGCTCAACCACAATTTGATTCCAGGACTCAATATCCATGCTCTGTCCCTTTAGGAGGCTTATTGAACATCCTAAACAAGCATAAACTATAAGAAGAAAAGCCAAAGTCAAGTGGAATTATGTGGGGATAAATAATCATGGGGGCAAGGGAAGACCTTAAAGCTTAAGAACTTATGATTTAGCAATACTGTTTTCCAACATCTTTTATTTTAATAGACCTCATGAATCTGTATACTTTAAGACAAATAGTTAACTGCTTGGAACCAAAACAAACAAAAGATGTATAAGGTCTGAGGATCTAATATATAATATGGTGACTATAGTTGATAACACTGTACTGTGTAATTGAAATTTGCCAAGAGAGTAGGACTTAAATTCTCATCTACACACACACACACACACACACACACACACACACACACACACACATACACACACAGGAGGTGGTGGATGGATGTGTTAATTAATTAGAAGGGAAGAATCCTTTCACAGTGTATACAAATATCATTGTGAAGTTCACTTTAAATATCTTAAAATGTTTGTAATTATACTTCAGTAAAGCTGAAAAAAATATTACATGTCAACCATTATTAAGCTCCTGCAAATCTGGTTGCCAGTCCCAATTACCAGCCATCATAAGATGAATATTAAGCAGGTAGTATGTGCAGTGAAGTCTACAAACTAAAGAGAGTCAGAACAGTTATGTCTGTACCATGAAGGAGTTTTAATCCATTAATAGAGCTAAAATTCATTCCAATTAAGTTAGTAGAGAAGACATTTTTTAATATAGAATTTATATTTAAATTGAGTGCTGGAAAAATGCTGAGTGGATGTTAGGGTAATCTAAGAATAAACTATTAGTGACTCCTCTGTGACATAAATTTCCAGGGCATATTAAAGAAGGGAGGAATCTAAATAATTAATTGGAGGAAGAAAAATGTTCAGTTAGTGAGATTGATGTACATGAAGGCTTGAAATGAAATATATGACAGCTTCATACAATGGTTAAAAAAAGTAACCTCCTAATTTGACCTTGAAGGAGAAAATAGTATACAGTTTATGGTGTTTTAAAATAAAACTTGTAAGTTTCTGTTCATACTTGTTTGTCATAAATTCTGATTATTTTATGCAAATGCAAACATAAATATGTAATAATATCCTTATCTGGCTTTGAGCTTTCTAAGCATTAGAATCTTGATTTGAATACTTAGATATTATTTTATTCATTCATTAAATATTCTGTAACTTTTTTAACTGAGAAGTCTGTAAAGACAAAGGACTTGGTTGAGAATTACAGTTTCATATTTATTTTTTTTATTTATCAGTAGTCCATTTTAAACATCTCTACCCTACATGGTTTTCATTCACTTTATGTAGAATATTTATTGAGAAATTGTTATTTATCCAAACCTGTTGTGGACATTTCGTGATCCATTAGTTAACAAAATAGAAGAAAGCTCCGTGACTTTGTGGAGCTTATGTGCCAGGGGAAAGAGACAACTAATAAACTTCATACATAATAATAGTAATCGATGCTGATAAATGCTATATAAAAAAAGCAGAAAAAAGTGGAAGCTTATTAAGGAGTCCCTGGGCTTTCATTTATCGCCAGGGTATTCAGGGTAGTTCCTGTTTCTGCAGCCTCTGCAGAGATGTTTGATTTGCTCAAATAGTCTTGAAAGTAGATCTGAAAGTAGTGTGTGATTTTACTAAAGTTATTTAGTTGAATTCCTTTCACTGTAGTCAGTAAATAGTTTACAAATTACCTAATTTCTTCAAAGGATATATTTTTAAAATATGATTATCCATTTATTCTTAACTTGCTATGGTATGAACTCCTCTAATGTCTAGACAACAGAACATTTCATGTCTTTAATCCATAATTTGTTTTATTTATTATTTGTACTTATTCATCAGTGGCCTGCTTGTTGTCATGGAAAAGCATCCTATGGTTCACGATAGTGGGCCCCCACAAACATTAGTGTCTTAAGGACCACGATGGCTGCTTTTATAACATCTAGTATTCACAGTACTTTTTATCTGTGTTTTTGTTGTATTTCTGGTTTTTTAACATGGGACCAGAGCTGTCTGTGGTCTGAGAGTATCCTCAGATTATCTTCCTATGCTACTGGAGAGTGAGCCCCTAGTTAGTTTTATTATTTGTTTTGTTTTTCTTGTTGTTTGGTTTTGTTGATTTTTTTTTTTAAACAAGTTTTCCATAAGGGTCAGTACATCAGGTTGTTTGCCCTGAGTTTTGGGAAAGACTATTACCAATACTGATATCACTGCTTTATTTTTTAAAATTTTTTAATATTTTTTATTTATTTTTGAGAGACAGAGACAGTGCAAGCAGGAGAGGGTCAGAGAGAGAGGGAGAAACAGAATCTGAAGCAGGCTCCAGGCTCTGAGCTAGCTGTCAGCACAGAGCCCGACGTGGGGCTCAAACCCATGAAATGTGAGATCATGACCTGAGCCAAAGCCGGTGCTTAACTGATTGAGCCACCCAGGCTCCCCTGATATCACTGATTTAAATAAATATAAATTAAAGTTGTGTTAGGAAAATGATCCTTGTCTCTAATTATAGCCTACACATCCCAGTATTCATCATTACAGTTTGATCTTTCTTGATTAAAAGCTTTAGGGCAAGTACTGTGTCTTATTCTAATTGTGGATTTGCTTAGTTTAAAAACTGTTAGGAAAAAACTAGACTTGTTTTAGCTTTCTCTCATGGCTGGGCTAAAATATCACAAATTTAGGGGCTTCAAACAACAGAAATTTATGATCTTATCATTCTTGAGGCTTTTGACAATTAAGTACAGATTGTATTGGGCTAAAATCAAGGTGTTGGCCAGGGTGCACACCATCTGGATGTTCTAGGGGAGAATCCATCTCCTTGCACATTCTACTTTCTTCCATGGATCACCTGTAATTCCTCTTGTTAGCTGCCTCCTCTTCCACAGCCAAACCATCAGGAACATCCTCTCTCCTCGTAGACTTTTACTCCCCTTCTCTTCTCTTCTCTTCTCTTCTCTTCTCTTCTCTTCTCTTCTCTTCTCTTCTCTTCTCTTCTCTTCTTTCTCTTTTCTCTTCTCTCTCGCTCTCTCTCGCTCTCTCTCTCTCTCTCTCTCTCGCTCTCTCTCTCTCTCTTCAACCTTCTGAACTCCATTTCACTAGGCTCCTTGTAATTACACCGGACCATCTGAATAATTCAAGGTACCCTATTTTAAGGTCAGTTTGTTAGAAACCTTAATCTCCTCTGAGAAGAGACTCTTTTAGCATCTAGATGCCTACATTTGATGTGTGGCCCCTTTTCTCTATGAAAGTCAGCAATGGGTCAAGTTCTCATGTTGTGTCACTCTTCCTCAGCTTCTGTCAACACATCCTTTCTCTGATTCTCTCCTCCCACCCTCCTCCTCTGCTTTTAGGAACCTTTGTGGTTATATCAAGCTCACCTGGAATATTCAGGGTGATGTCTCCATTTTAAGGTCACCTGATTAGCAGTATTGACATGTGCAACTGTCATTCCTCCTTGCTCTTTTATCTCAAATATTCACAGGTTCTAAAGATTGGGATATGAACCTTTCGATTTTGTTTATTTGTTTAGTGGGGGGCATTATTCTCCCTACCAAATTGTTTTTACCAAGACCTAAAACTATAAATAGTTGTTTGGCAAAGTAGTTTTCAGAATTACAAAGACAAAATTTGATCCCCCCCCCCAATATGATTTTCTACCTGATGCATGCTTCCCTCTACAGTTTTCTTGACCTGGATTATTCTGAGGGAAATATTTTGCAATTATAATTATGCATCATGTTAACACTATTTTGATAAAATTTAAATTCACATACTCAATTTTATAAAATCTTCTTCATATATATATATATTTTTTTGAAAACATTTTTTTTCTGTCCTTGACGGAATGTATTAAATAAGCAAACACCACCAACAAGCAAAACAAGTACTACAATGTAAAAATATTAAAAAAAAGACAACCCTCTCACATGCATAAATGAAAGATTGCACACAAAGAACTCACATCTTTTCAAGCTTCAATAGTAAAATTTTGCTACTATGTATTAAATACTGCATGGTTTGCCCAAGCTAAGATGAAACCACATCATAAATCAATAAGCATTTTGCATTTTCTTTCATTATATACTCAAAGTCATGCCTACTGCACCTCTAAACATTTCATTAAATCCAATTTTAATGTTTTATTTATTTTTGATACAGAGAGAGACAGAGCATGAGAGGGAGGGGCAGAGAGAGAAGGTAACACAGAACTGGAAGCAGGCTCCAGGCTCTGAGCTAGCTGTCAGCACAGAGCCTGCCACAGGGCTCGAACCCACGGATGTGAGATCTGACCTGAGCTGAAGTCAGAGGCTTAACCGACTGAGCCACCTAGGCACCCCCTTCTTATATTTAAAAAAATAATAATGTTTACTTATTTTGAGGAGGAGAGAACAGAGTGTGAGCAGGGGAGAGGGAGACACAGAATCCAAAGCAGGCTTCAGGCTCTGAGCTGGAGAGTGAGCCCCAATGTGGGGCTTAAACTCATGAACCATGAGATCATGACCTGAGCTGAAGTCTGATGCTTAACTGAGCCACCCAGGTGCCCCTCTCTTATTTTGATTTTGACATTGTATCTCCCTGGTTTATTCCCTCCAGCACCATTTCTTTTCTTGCCAAATTATTTTAATAGAAATATTTGTTCATTTGAATACATTTATATCATTAATCCTTAAAAAGTCCCAAGTTTTTATCATAAAATTATGAAATATATGTAATATATATGTGTAATAAATAATATAATAATTAATAATAAATATATGTGTATATATATATATAGCCTGATCTGTTTTTCTAGCAGATGTCTGAACCTCTTCAATACATAAAGATACCTGATCAGCAAGCAGCCGGGAGTGTTTAGTCTGAGCTGGACCAACCTCTACTTCATTACTGTGAATCTGTCAACTTGGTACAAGTTGATTAAATTAGAGATGGTGCCCTCCCAGTGCTATCCATCTTTAGTCTCCTTAGAGTCACTTATAAGGAAAAACACTTTGCTTGAAGGATTTGTCCGTTCGGTAGTGATTACCCAGTAAAACAAATCCTGCTTGTTGTGGAATCTGTGAGAAACATAGATGGAAACAGAGACTAGGGTGCTAAGAGAGGTGGAGCAGGGCAGATAGGAAGTGGAAACAAAGAAGAATTTTACTGAAAGGGGGATGGAATCATAGGCAGCCTCTGCATCAGTAACCAACTGTAAGAACTCCCTACACACCCTTTAGATGAACTACTCTTAACTACAGTAATCTGCATATGTTTCTTACAAACAGAAGGAATTGACTTTACTTATTTCTATTAGAAGATAAAAATTAAAACATTCACAGAATGGGGGCAGGAATTCTGTAATCAGAAATCTGGATTTGATACCTTAAAAATTTTTACAACTAAAGAACTTTAATTCACTAAATTTTAATGAATATTTACAAAGCATAAACTCACCTTCTAGAAGTATTCGTATACATCAAACTTTATTCCTACAAAAAACAAATGAGATAGGCTATAAATGTATATTTCACAGTTCCTCACATTTAAGTCTCTCCAATATTATATAATTTAGAGCTACACGAAGCCCCAGTTTGAACACGATCTGTTATTTCAATGTTCTTCTAATATTTTAAAAATATTTTACATATTTCTTCACCAAAAAGGAGAAGCAAACTAAGAACAATAAAATCCTAGGGAAAAGGGAAGAAGTTTTCTAACTTTGTGATATATCCCCCCAAAGAATCATATACACAAGAAAGGATGTTATTGAGGAAAATACCTGTAAAGTTCTCTAATAATGAGTATCTCTTTAATCAGTATCAGAAAAATAAATGAATCATGAAGATGGTTTGTTTTAAATGGACTGTGTTGTAAATATCATAGTATATGAGAAACCCAAGGGAATATCCAAGAAAAGGACATGCTCCTTGATTAAAAGGATTTTAATTGTAACACCACTATAAAGAGACTAGTGTGTTTACTTCTTATTCATAGAATGAAGCAGAAATTACCTCATTTGTCCATGACTGGAAAAACTCTCTGTTTACTCTTTGAACTTCAAAAACCGAGGTGCCTGGTTAGTCACAGCTTATTGGACAAACTAAATAAACCTGTAGCATATAATTATTCAACTAATGTCTTAAATGCAACATCTTCAATGTGTATCATTATATTGTCCTGTGGATTTGTTCTTTTTTCTTGTATGTCTTATTTAGGGAGCCATATTCACTACTGACCCAAGCTAGAAATCTCATTAGAAGTCTGTATAATGGTCTCCATACCCAAATCAATCTCATTAATACTTGTAAATATATCCCTTACTTCAAACTCTACTAGCTCAGGTCTTATCAATTCTTCCCTAGCTTAATGCAATAATTTCCTCAATAGTTTTCTGTCTTCTGTTCTCACCCTGTGCAGATTCATCACCTATAATATCGTCAGAGTGATCAAAATAAAAACCCAAACCTACACATTTGATACCTAAGCTTAAAAACTTTCAATGAATTCCCTAATTCATAGGAGAGTATTCAATATCTTTTTATGGCATTCAGAACCCTTTATGCTTTTTCCTTTCATTCTCCCCAGATGTTTCCTACCTTCTCATTCATGCTTTAATAGCTTTTTTAAAAATAATTCAGTCATGTTTTATTTATTCCATTACCTATGCTTAAATATAGTACTATTTATTTTAAATACTTTGTTCTCATATATTTTTTTCCTACAGAGTTTTCTAGTCATCTCAAAATATGACCCATGTTTTATTTATTTATTTGCTTTTTTGGCTGCGTCTAACACAATACCTAGTAGGTAGACAAAGTTCACCTGAATAACAAATGTTTTCCCTTGTAAAACATTTTCAAAATGAATATATATAGTTTTGTTGGCGTTTTAGTCAGGGTTTTCCAGAGAACTGATAGGAAAGAGGGGGTTGTGGGATATCGATTGATTGATTTTAAGGCATTGGCTTACAGGGTAGGGGTGCCAGGCTGGAGACCCAGGGAAGACTTGATGTTGCAGTTTGAGCCCACAGGCATACTGCTGGCAGAATTCCTTCTAAGGGAAAGACAGCCTTTCTTTTAATGCCTTTAACTGTTTGGATGAGGCCCATCTATGTTATGGAGGGAATCTGCTTTACTCAAAGTCTATTGATTTAAATGTTGATCTCATCTAAAAAAACATCTGCACAGCCACGTCCAGTGATTTTTGACCAGATATCCATGTAATATGGCCTAGCTAAGTTACCATAAAATTAACTGTCTTAGTTGGCTAGCACAGGGTATGACCAAGAACAGAAAGCATTAACCAAGTTATACTACACGATCTTTGTTTCTCTTGCACAGATTAATTTCCTACCACACCCTTGGAGGCAAGAACATGTAACTCAAATGGATGAATACATATGATTATGCATATGATTATGCAAGTTGTTCAGAGTAAATAAACTACTGCTATGGAATTACAAACAAATATACATAATTTGTACAAGATGAATATGGAAGCTGCCTTGATATAAAAACAACAAGTAGTTATAAAGAATATTGTAATGGCTGAGTCATTTGTTTAGAGAGTCTTATATTTAAGGTCATTAAAAAACTCAAGGTACCAGGATTTGTGAAAACCCTTACGAAGAAGAATTAAATATCATCAGATAATATGGGATGCCTGGGTAGCTCAGTTGGTTAAGCGTCCAATTTCAGCTCAGGTCATGATCTCATGTTTTGTAGGTTTGAGCCCCTCATGGGCTTGAAGCCTGCTTTGGATGCCGTGTCTCCCTCTCTATCTGCCCCTCCCCCACTCATGCTCCCTCTCCTTCTCTCAAAAATAAATAAAGGTTAAAAACAAAAAATTTTTAAATATGATAATAAA
Organism: Suricata suricatta; assembly: GCF_006229205.1. NCBI lineage: Eukaryota > Metazoa > Chordata > Mammalia > Carnivora > Herpestidae > Suricata > Suricata suricatta. Next base: position 24,516,540 of record NC_043703.1, on the reverse strand, counting down.
TAAAGCAATGAAGTCTCACAAAAGATAATTTACTGAAGTTTAATGATTCCAAAACCCATGCAAATAACACTCAGTTATGAAATTAATGGCCTTTAAAGTTATTTCTATTCCAATTATAGATAAGTCAACATTTTTAGAAGTGCTAATAAACTATCACTGAATGTTAAAAATTTATCAGAATTTGTTTAACATGCTACTAAATATTTAGTCAACATTTGACATATTTTGAATAGTTTTAGGGAATTTAGATATTTGTCACTTTGGGAAATTTTTTTTTCACATCAATCTTACTTGATAATTCACAAATAGAGTATGCATTTGTTAGCACAAAATAGTGTCTCCTTTTTTCCGGAGAAAGCCTTTAAGCTTTTGGTTGCTATGCCATTATTGCTATCCTGTAATTTTGTCACAGAATGACAAAACAGACAAACTGAAACAAAAAATAGTTTGGCAGAAAATGAATACAGTGTCTTACATAATATAGATGTCCTTCCATTATAACGGAATGGTTTAGGTGCTTGGTCTCTCTGTGTATATTTACCATGTGCTCACTTACATATAAATATGGTTACAATTGCTTATATCCATGTGTTTTCATCTTTTTATAGTAAATAGTCTTGCAGAAATATTCTCCTAAACTAAATGCACATGGCTACTTATATATACACCGTTTGTGTGAATTCAAATAATCTTTAATGAATGCTGGCTAATTATAGGTTTTAACTAATTAAGGCTTTATAGTAATAGTTATTTTTCTGCTACAAATGTAGCCTCAATTCATTTCAAGGTTCTATGATTTAGAATTACAAATGTGTTGCCTGGGAATAAAGGAGAACCATAACGTTATTTATTTCTGCATGATGATATTTCAACTGAATTTAAAATGGCTTACAAAAATGCATGCTATAGCAAAAGTAAACAAAAATGAAATTTCTTAGGTTAATAAATGAAGGTGAAAGCAAAATAAAGGTGTGAAATGAAAGTCAGCAAAGAATTTAACACTCACAATGCACTCTCTGTGATTTTTGTACAGGTGGTGGAATATTTTGGCTTTTTCAGAAGCCTTATGTGGGAGGAACATGATTCACACAGAGCTCAACGTGCTGCAAATATTTAGTAAGTGGAATTGACATGAAGTAATTATTTTTCATGTTTCCCTGTTGACTTACTCACATGCTAACATAGGTTGAACTGTATACAGAAGAAGGACAACAAGGGTAGAATTGAACCGTTTTAAGAGGAATAATCATCACGTAGATAGAGTGACTTTCCCTAAAAAGAATGAACCTTATTGTGTTGCTATTACTATTCTATGATGAAACCAAAAAATATTTCCTAGAAAACAATTAGCCACATGAAGGTGATACAAACTTAATCTATCCTGGCTTGGATTAAATCCTTCTTTCAGTTTTATTTACCACAAACTATATATCCTTCCTAGAATCATTGAAAAAGTGGGTAGTGATCAATCGATATTGTGGAATTTAAATTAATGTGTTTTACTCATTAACCTTGAGGAGTTTCCTGGAGGAAAATAAATGAGCAAAGGCAGTAAAGTGTGACAAGAGATTGAACTATCACAAATAGAAGACTGTGGGAAGAATCTAAGCATGAGGACTGTGGGGTCTAAGATCCCCTGTGGAGACTGTGGATAAGACATAGGTATTCTGACACCAAACTAGGATAAAAACAATACGAAAACAAAATGTCTAGTTTGTCTGATCTAGGTATTGATACTCAAGCTTGTGACAGCCATTTGTGTGATAAATGTTTCTCCACCTTGTCACTTTCAATCTGCAGGTGTCTTTAGGTCTAAAATAACTTTCTTTTAGGCAGCATATAGATGGGTCTTTTTTTCCCCCTTCCATTCAGATACTCTATGTCTTTTGATTGGAGCATTTATTCCATTTACATTCAAAGTAATTATTTTTATATATGGAAATTATATAGTTTCATATATGCAAATTATTTATAGATATGCATTTATTGCTATTTTATTACTTGTTTTGTGTTTATGTCTGGATATTGTCTCTGATCCTGTCTTGTCTTTGTCACTTTTGGTCCCCCATTTGCAGTCAGGGTTTGTGCTGGACTTCTGGGGGACAGGTCTGCTGCACTGGGACTTTTATCCTGCTTTGTATCAGGCTAATAAGACTGCCCTCATAGAATGATTTTGAATGTGTTCCCTCTAATCCATTATTTGTAAGATTGTGAGAAAGATTATCATTAGCTATTTTTTTAAATCTATAATAGAATTCACTGATGAAACTATATAGTCTTGGGCTTTTCTATGTTGGGAGATCTTTGATTCCTAATTCACATTTCATTCTTGTTGTTGGTCTAATGTTTCCTGTTTCTTGGATTCAAGATTCATGATTCAATCTTGGTAACCTGAGTATTTTTAGGAGTTATGTTTTTTTTCCTAAGTTATCTTGTTTGTTGCTATATAACTGTTTATACTAATCCAATATCTTATTACATATTTCTGTGGTAGCCATCTATTGTTTTCTCTTCCATTTCTCATTTTGGTTTTCGAGTCCTCGCTCCTTTTTTCCTTAGTTAATATAGCTAGAGCATTGCCAATTCTGTTTATTTATGAGAAAAGTGGTCATTATTTTCAATGTTATGTTTTGTATGTTCTGTTCTTTATTTTATATATTTCTCATTTTTTTGGTTACTTCCTTCCTCTTCTAAATTTCAGATAAGTTTCTTCTTTTTCTAGTTCCTTGTGGTGTAATGTTTTTATATGAGCATTTTTTTCTTAATGCAAGAATTTATAGCATAAAAGATTAAAATTAAAAATAGAATTACTATAATGTCTAGTAATTCCACTCCTGGGTATTTACCCAAAGGACATGAAAACACTCATTCAAAAAGATATATGCACCCCTAGGTGTTTATTACAGCATTGTTTACAGTAACCAAGACATGGAAGCAACCCAAGTGTTCATCAATAGATGGATTGATCAAGGAGATGAGGATATATATGTATATGGGTACATATATATCTACATACACACGTATCTATATCATATATATTATATATGCATATATGCATACATACATACAACAGAATATTACCTGGCCACAAAGAAGAATGAAATCTTGTCATTTGCAACCACATAGAAGGATCTAGAGGGTATAATGCTAAGTCCAATAAATTAGTCAGAAAAAGACAAATACCATCGCACATATGATTTCACTCATATGTGAAATTTAGAAACAAATGAAAAAAGAAAACAAACAAACAAAAACAGACTCTTAAATATAGAGAACAAAGTGGTAGTTACCAGAGAGCATGTGGGTGGGGGGATGTGAAACAGGTGAAGGGGATTAAGAGTATACTTACCATGAACAGCACTGAGTAATGTACAGAATTGTCAAATCACAATATTGTACACCTGAAACTAATATACCTGATATAACGCTGCTAATTACACTGCAATTAAGAAATAAAGATTTAAAAATGATATAGATACTCTCCTCCAGGGCCTAATTGTAAAAACTCATTCATATGGTAAACTATAAGAGGCATATCTGACCTGCAGTTTTTTTCTGGATAGAAATTTGGAAACTTAAGCCTGACCCTAAAGGAGACCTGAAACTAGTAAAAGTCTGGGCAAAGCAAGATTACATACACGTACTTATGGATCTTAGATACTTCCTTTACATTGTTGAATTTCATTTTGAATTTCAAATCTGGGTTATGACTCTATCATTGAATGTATGGATAGAGATTGAAGGGGTGTGAAAGATGCAGAACTGGCTTCATATGTATAAAATATTTTTAGAGTCCTACTTACTGCTTTCTGGAAAGTAGGATTGAGCTGTGACTGCTGATAAAAACAACAAAAAGTGGCTAAACTGATTGATATTACCTTACCTTTTATGAATTTGGACACTTAAGTTTTAGCAGAACTTAAAAAAAATGAAACACGTATGTAATCTTCAATTAAGTATATAACTTATGAATATAGATAATTGTGTAATTATGTATTATATATAATTGACTATGTCTGTTTATTAAATTTAAACAAATATTACTAACTAGATGATTACAAACAGATTTATTTATGTCTTCACAAACCAGTGTGGGCTAATAAAAGCTCTGTAAAGTAGCAAATAGATCAATAAAACATGATATATTTTTAATAGAAATAAATTTATCCATTTAGGTTATCTATGTTATGATAATATGCATCTATTCTTTAAATCTTTTATTTATTACATATGTTTATTTGATATATTTGGCATCTATATACTCTAAAAATCTTAAAAGTTCTTAAAAAGTAAAATAATATTCCTTTTACTTAGGTCAGTCATGATTTATAAGGAGTAACATTTTAAATTATATTCTTTTTTATTTAGAAGGCTCACATTCATAGAAAATACCGGTATAGATATAACAAAATCATATTTTAAAAATCATAAAATATTTTATCATGGATATTTAGGAAAATAAGAATTTTTTTAAACCAGGACTTGTGGCTAAGATAAAATACCTACTCTAATTTACTGAGAAGCAATTCAGAATCTCATAGTACAATGGCTGTAAAGTAAAAATAAAAATATATAAATAAATAATTGATAAATAAGTAAAGGCAAAGAAAAAAATAGAAGTTTGGGCAGGAAAACTAAATATTAGAAAAGGAAAATGAATTAAAGTTTAGATTTTAAAAAATTGTGGCTCTCTTAAGAATAAATCTAACATGATCTTAAATAAAATAAATCAAGCAATAATTACCTATTTTATCAATATTCCAGTATATTTGTGAAATTAAGGCTTATCAGCATATATACTTCTGTGTAACGCATTAGAACTATTGATGACTAAATATTTTTTAAAGGTGAAATTTTCAAATACCCTTACTTATTTCTTTTTGATACAGTACCTGAAATAAATTTAGTCACTATATGTTTTTCTTTCATATACCCTCAAAACACTATTAAAGAAAATGGTTGGTATTCACAATTTTTTGTGGTTATTTTAAGTATAAATCCAAAATTATCTTATAAAATAATTTATGTAAAAAGAACAAGCAAAATTGGTTATTTTTATCCTACTTCAGGTAAATCGTTTTTTCTCTTTTTGCTTGCGATCGAAAGAAATCCAAAGAAATGAAGGGGTTAAATATATTTTGAATCCTTGATAACTTGAAGGATTCAAAATATATTTTGAATATATTTGAAAATATAAAATGCCTACCTGTACCCTAAATATAAGGCAACATTAAAAGAAAGAAGGAAGGAGTGTCTGAGTAGACCAGGCAGTTAAACATCTGATTCTTCATCTACTCTGAGGTCATGATCTCAGAGTCAAAGGATCAAGCCCTGTATTAGGCTCTGCAGTGACAGCATGGAGCCTGCTTGGAATTCTCTCTCCCTCTTGCTCTGCCCTTTGCCCATGCATATGTGCTCTCTCTCTTTTCCTCTCTCAGAATAAATAAACACTAAAAATTACTATAAAAGAAAGAAAGGAGGAAGAAGAGAAGGAGAAGAATAAGGAAAAATATGTATGTGTGGGATATACATGTACATATATACACACACATATCTATATATAGATATATATCATATGCTTATATATGTGGCAAATAGTATACTCTTTAGAGCTACAGCTGTAATCCTAACCTCAGTAAGATCCCCAAAAATGTCAGCTAGATGATGATATAGGCACAGGAGCTTTTTTTTTTTTTTTTCTTATGGCAGTGGCCCATCCTGAAGTATGGAGCTAGAGGTGGCTGAAAGGTACTTTCATTTTTCCTTATGACCAAACCAAGATGGCTCATTTTTCCTTCAGTTGATGAGAAACTGGCAAAATAATACAGCAGCTAATGACAGTGAACTTGCCTCAGGTAAAGGAAAGAAGAAGCCTAATAGCATTTCCCAAATGAAAGTAGGGACAGATTAACTAAAGGGAGGGAGTCATGGCTAGGCTTTCGCTTTAGCAGCACAACTTGGGAAGCTTTACTCATTTAGTCTCCTGGGCAAGTTATGTGTCCCAGCCTGTAAAACATGTCACTGCCCAGATCCTGATTCATTTATACCACTTGATTGAGTCTTCATTCTCAACTGCAACAGCGCTTTGAATTTCACAAATAAAGAGCAGGTAGCCTAAGAGTATTAAAAAGATGTGATAGAAATACTCACCAACATGAAGATTGCTTTCTTGAGAACTCATTGCAGTAGGAAAGTCAGGATTATGGTAAGATAATATAGGTTCATCAGCTATAACAAATGTGTCATTCTGGTGAGGAAGTTGGTAGTGGGAAAGACTACTGGTGTGTGAGAGCAAGTGCTATATGAAAACTTTCTGTACCTTGGTTTCAATTTTGCTGTGAACTTAAAAGTGTCCAAACAAATGAAATAAACAAAAATAGCCAGAGACTGCCTATTGCCAAAGAGAAAATATAAGAGACAGCAATTTATTTTGTTCTTAAGATTTAATAGTAAGTACAATAAGGAAATTAAAAAAAAAGTCAAGCATAAAATGCTATTTGTGCCTACTAATTAATATCTGTGAATTAGTTTTTTTCTTCAATGTCAACCAAATCAGTAATGGTTAATTTAAATCAATGGCTGATATAAAATGATGATGTAGTTTCAAATATTAGGTTAGTTGAAGCAGCTTATCTTCCATTTCATCAATCTTTTGAAAAATTTTTATTTCAAATTTGCATGCAAAATAACTGTTTCAATGAGATGTTTTTAACTATTTTAAGTATTGATGTATTACATGTGATCTAACCTCAAAAGTAAGTCTTGCTTGTTTTAGAAAGAACAAGAGCAAAAACCAAAAATTGTAACAAAATATTAAAATTAATAATAATATTCAAAGGATAAGAAAAAAAGGCAGAAAGGAAGGAAATGAGAAAGCAGTTCATTATGCAATTACTTCAAAATGAGAGAAAATAAATGCAAGATATAGAAAGCATTGAAGACTAAGAAAAATCTTGAATACACCACAGATTGAAATTTTGTATAGTATTAGGTCTTTGATAATTATTTTATCCAGGAGTTTTAGCTTTTAACTACTGTGGCTTAGTTTTCTATTAATTTTCTCTAATTCTGGAAATAGCATTTATTGTTAGTAATTAAGGAGAATCCAGCAGTGTCCTGTTTTACTTCTATATGTATAAATGTGCTCTCTGTTAAAGCAGTATTTTCCCATTAAGATATATATTCCATATTTAAAATTTAGGTTTAGTCATGGGCAAAATAAACTTGTTTTTCTAAATAGAATGAAGTTTTAGACAATTTTATATAAGAGGATATCAGCTTCTGTTTCATAAAAGTTAACCCTTTTATAATTTATAAGAGTTTTCAATAAAATACATCATAAAATATGTATTTTAGGTGGAAATGAGTTAGGATGGCACTGGATAATTAGTTCAAGGTTTTGAAAGTGTTTACCTTCATAGATTGTGTCTAATAACATATACAAGGCTAAGTAAAACTGTTCTCCCAGTTGAACTAAACGATAAACTTAACTCATTTCCTGACTTTATTTAGACTCTAATCTCTTTTATAGTGGTGATTAAGTAAGAATAGTATACCATTAAAGTGAAGGACAAGCACAAAATGTATTTCCTTTTAAATTTGTTAACACTCTACAGTTTCTGGAAGATGAATTCTTGCAAGAAAAAACACTTACTGTCAAGCCATTATGTTCAAAGTATTTAAAGGTTTCTTATCAAGCATTACATCAGAATGGTTTTGCATACTTTTGTAGACAAGATGCCTGCTGTGTTTTTTAAAAAGGGATACAGTTTGAAAACCATTTAATCAGGTATACTAACACCTAATAAAGTCTAGGAATAAAAACAATCTGTTCATTATTTTAGAATTTTGCACTAAATTCTATAAGTATAAACTATGTATTTCCATCTTATATGAGAAAAAAATGCATAAATAGAGGTCTTGAAAATGTAATATAATTTTAGCTTTGTTGTAACTATTAATGATTATTCACTAAATCAATTCAGCCATCTGTCTCAGTTACTGTATTTTTAATATGAAGGTAAAAAAGAGATGATTAACACACTCTAAGTGATGAGTACTCTAATTTTAATGTAATAAATGCCTGAACACTTACCTTGATCATAGAATAGAGGCAGGACTTCTTTTGACCTTGGAAAAATATTATAATGTATTTTATTCCATGTTTCTTGATATCATAATATTAAAGAAATTCATTCTATTGACTTGCATATTTTTTTGATTGAATAAGCATGGGCTGGAGATTAAAATGAGATACATAAGTAATTCTTATATTATGCCAGATACCAAAGAGTAATTATTATCATTATTTAACTAATGATTTTTCCATAAGAAAATATACTTTTTACAGACTTTATGTTTTAAAGGATATGTACAGTACACTTTTATTCTGCTGAAGAAATAGTATTGACCTGAGAGAGAGTTTGCATAGCACACTGTCGGGGATGCCATGGTGATTGAGAAGATAACTTATTTAATAAATTGGGAGACAGCTTAGAGAAATAGAGTATCCTCCAAAGGGAGGCAAATAGAAACATTAAACATTATACAGGGGGAGAAAGTGAAAATTAACATTATTTTCTGTATTTAGTCAAGAACCATTTATTGATATATTTCTATTTGCTATAATTATACTTCTGATAATAGTAAAGGTATGATAACAGTCCATGAAATGGTGATTATAACCTATTGACTGTTTATAGTCTATTGTCATAATATTAAAAAATTACAATTATGTAAAAAATTACATAAAAAGTTATGTTGTAAAATGAAGGCAAAATAAAATAACTGGTTATTTATAGACTAGTGAGCTATTTTGTGAACTAGATCTACAAATTTCTAAAGAAATACATTATTCCCACAAATAATGTATGTCTAATTAAAACCAGACATATGCTGATAAAAACCGTTGCCATTTATATATCAAGCAATGAAAGGAACACATAGCTGCTACTCAAAATAATTGACAACTGATTGCATTATTATATCTTTTTTATGCAAGTTCTAATATAAGATGCTACTATTTAGCATAAGATGGACATCTATAGTACAATTTTAAACAGAATAAAGGTTTATTATATTGCTTTCTTATTTTCCTTATCTTGAAAGAGGATCTTGTGTATCCATTTACAGCAATGGATCTGTAAACAATTCCATGGCATAGGTGAAACCTTCAGTAAGATGAGCGATCAGAAGTTATTTTGTAAGTTGCATTAATTAAGTAATTAATATACTTGATGTTAAAGGAATTTCTAAAGGTATAAAAATATATGCTGTTATCATTCTTGTTTTACATTTTTCACATATCTCTAGAGAATGGCAATATTACTGTTAGAGAAACAATTTTCCTATTATGGGTTATCAACTAAAAGTAATCATAGGAATGTATTTCACCCTACTACAATGTTAGATATTTGCAGCAATTACCATGTGTTTTCCCACACATCGTTTTAAAGTCACAATCTGCAATGAAGCTAAATTATGTCTATTGGAAAGATCTCATTTTTATATACTCAGAGCTGGAAGTAATTGCTCTTTGTGAATATGGATTGTCATGATACATTTTATATTTTATTAATATAATCCATGTATATTAAATTTATTAAACATCTTTTGAGGTGCCTCGGTGGCTCAGTTGGTGGAGCAACTGACTCTTTATTTTGGCGGCTCAGGTCATGATCCCAAGGTCATGGGATTGAGCCCTGCATAGGGCTCAGCACTGGGAGTGGAGCCTGCCCAAGGTTTTCTCTCTCTCTGTCTCTTCCTCTGCCCCTCTCCCCTGCTCATGCACTCTTTGCCTTAAAAAAACAAACAAACAAACAAAAATATGTCTTCCAATGTGTAGTAGGCCCTTGATACTTACAATATTGGCCCATGGACCATTGGTGTCACAAAAGAGCTAAATATATGGAATCTCAAGTCCTATCTCAGAACTACTGATTTAGAATATGTATTTTTGATAATATCAATGTTAGTAATTTTTGGATAAATTAAAATTTGTTGTTAGTTATTGTAAGTAAAATAATCAATATACGATATATTTAATAATTAGTGTAGTGCTTTTGGCAACCCAACAATTGCAATTATTGTCCATAAGATAATTAATTTACATATCTCTGAATTTACAACCCTTCACTATTAGACATAAGAGTAATTTAAGATACATTGTTTAATTAGAATTCCAAGAGATATCATAAATAGGAAGAAAGAAAAACAAAAACACGAGTAAAGATCAGTCTAAAACTATTTTTCCTTTTTTTTTACATATAGTTGCTGATTTTAGAGTTTAACAGATTCCAGATTATATTGTAAGAAAAAAATTATTTGATACTATGTCTTGACCCATTTCCCAAAATATAGCCAACATTTAATGAAATTTATGTGGCAATATTAAGTAAATAATAGGTGAAGTTGTTTTAAAGTAATTTCACTTACTGATCTAAATTAAATGATTAGTGGCTTTTCTTCAGGAAACTTATTCGGTTATATTCAATAAAAATGTGATTAATTTAATTTAGATACATTTATTGTACCTGAACTAACATAAAATAGTTTTCCACATACTGAATTACACTTGAAAAGGTTTGCAAATGATTCCTTAACATGCCTGGTATGTTTTAAGGATTCTATATTATTTTTATTCTCTTTTTATTTTTTATCTTTGATATCCCCATGGCAAAAATCTCTCACTTCCTTTCAGCATTCTTATGTAATTCATTTGCCTTTGAGGCCTGTCTTAACCAGACTACTTAAAATTGGATATGCCACCAGTCTCTCCTTCCCTGTCCTAACACTTCGTATTTTCCTTTACCTATTCTGTGCAGATTACCCTCTACAATATTGTATCACTGTCATATTTGTGCTATTGTTAACTCTGTGTCTACATGAACTCTTAACTCACCTGCAACCTAATCCTTTCCTCCTCAAAGACTACCTGGCACATAGCAACCTCTCCAAAACTATATTTTAGGTGAATATAACAATAAAGAGCCTTGCTATTTATTGAAAACATGATGAATACTAGAGCCTATGCTATGTCATTAGACACATAATTTCTTCCATGACCTGTATATTGTTTGAGGTCTAATTTAAATGGTGAACACAATATTAAAATAATTTGACAGTTTCTACATGTCAAACACTGTGCTAAGGGATTTGTATATATGTGTTCTTTTAATCTTCACTATAACTTTTAAGGTTAGTGTTATATGAGCCCTGTATTATGAGTGAGGAAATAGTATAATAAATATAATTTTCTTAACTTTAAACAACTGAAACTGACACCAGTGTGTGTGTGTGTGTGTGTGTGTGTGTGTGTGTGTGTGTGTATATGTATACACTGGATATACATATAATTATATATATCCTCTGAATGATTTCAAATTAGTTGTGTAGCTGGAGGATGATTCTCAGCAAATTGGTAAGGAATCAGAGAAATTCAGATTATAGAAAACGGTGACCAAGTGATGCCACAGAAACAGTCTATTGAAACATTCTTCTGCATCTGTTCCTATTGTCCTGATCATTACTCATGTCATTGCCATGTAGTGGTTACTGGGCAGGAATCCACCTGTCATCCTTGGTCACTACTGCCCCTAGACATCAAATGCTGGTGCTGCAGAACAGATTCTCACAGCACTATAATGGTGTTATATTTTGAGTCACTTTAGCGTCAAGGTCTTAGAAAGCCTCATTTAAATACACTTACCCATGAAAATTTTCCCTTCCTCATTAGTAAATAGAAAAAGATAAATTAAAATCATGCAGTGCTTTTCAGTAATCAAACTGAGAAAAAATAAAATATGGTATCATCCAGTTTTATCGATATGTGGGGGAAAGGCATATGGAGATAGAGACAGGAATATGTATTGCTACAGCTGTTTTGAAGGATTAATTGAATGGATCCAGAGGTAACATTAACTTGATTTTCATCAACTGATTCCAATTAAAGTAGAATCCTTTAAACAAAGCAGACTATATCTTTAAAAATGAAAATCATATTTGAATAAAGTTAGATGTATTGGCATATTTATTGTTCTCTTGATTGCAAAAGAAAAGATACTAGAAAATATAAAGCCTTATCAATATAGAAATGATGACATAATTTTTGTTTTATTCTTAGTATGGAAAATATGACAGTTCTATTAATGTGGAAAATTCTTCATCTTATAATGTTAAATAAATAAACATGAAAAAAGATAAAAGAGTATCCATTTAGGGAGAATATTTTAACAGACCTCTACTTAACAGATTTCATAGATTACTAGATATTCTCCTTACCCTCTTTAAAACTTTTCTCTTCACACTCAAAACTCAGTAAGGCCTTCAGGTTACTATCTGCTGAACAGAACCTGGATGTACTTTCCTTCCTAAGAGATGAGATGTATGGTCAATATGGTAGACAGAATAATGTTTTCAAACACATCTGCATTCTAATCCCCAGAACCTTTGAATATTATTTAAAAGACTTTGCAGATGTGTTAAGAATTTTAAGATGGAGACATTATCCTGGATTATCCAGGTATGTGCAGTTTAATCTCAAGGACTCTTATAAAATGGAAGTCACAAGGTCAAAGTGAGAGAGAAAGGATAAGAAACAAAGGTCAGAAAGGAGAAAAGATGCTTCACTGCTGGCATTAGCCATGGAGGAGGTTACCAGACAGAAATGCAGGTGGCATTTCGCATCTAGAAAGCTCAAGGAGGTATTTTCCCTCAAAGCATCTAGAAAGAATGCAACTCTGCTGACACCTAGATTTTAGCCCAGTCAGACCTATTGTGTAATTCTGACCTCTAAAACTTTATGATAATCACTGGTGTTGCTTAAGCCATTAAGTTCTGTTGTAATTTGAAATAACAGCAATAGGAAAATAATATAGTCAGTTTTCTCAGTTCTTAAACTTGCTAATGTCAATTTATTTTATAGCTTTAATTATATTATTTCATTAAACATTGTATAAACCAGTAAAATGTGTATAGAGAGTTGCAGCATTTATGCTTTTGATGACCTTGATAAATGTAAGAGAAGGAAATGTATTAAATTAGGAATGGGCAAAGGAACCATAAAACTAAGCAAAACTGATAATAATCTGGAAGAATCCTGGTTTCAGAATATATTAAAAATAACTCACGTGGAAAATTACTGACAAAAATTGTGTAATAAAAGAATGGGATAGGTAGTTGAAGAAGGTGGCTCAGAAGATGTTGAAAAAACATGATTTTCTAGGCAGGAAACACTGTGGAATGATGCATTTAACATATATGTGACTCCTATTTAAAGACATTGAAAGGTGAATTCAAAGATCATGCATTTTGGACACAGAAAGTGCATATAGGAATCTACTTCGTGAAATCCTATTAATAAAAAGTCTCGGCTCTACATCATATAATTCACAAATTTAAATAAATGATGAAGAAAGACCATCAATACCTAATGAATTATTAACCAGTAATAACTTGTTTTAACTAGATATTGACAATCACAAATGATTAATTAATAATTTAATGCATAATAAATAACTAATAAAGTAAATTGATGAGGAATTAAATAAGTTTACATTTCCAGCTCATGGATGGTTTTTAATAGAACTTTAGAATTAGAACATAAGTGAAGTCTTAAAGTATAGATATAGAAGTGATTTATATAAATGATTACTTCAACAAATATTTATTGAGAGTCTACTATGAACTAGGCACTACTCTGGGTAGTAGATAGAGTAGCTAGGACAAACCAGAAACAGCAAAAATAGATAAATTCACTATGATGGAAAGTGATGAAAATTCTGTGAGGAAGGGGGAAAAACAGGATAAGATGATGGAAAGTGCCATGAATGAGGACGTGATAGTCTAATAAAAATGATTGGTGACCTACCTGGTGAGATCAGGTAGTGGTCTGAGATATTGAAAGCTCTCTTTCTATTGATTTGTCTCAGGGAGGCGAGAATGAGTATCACCAGGGGAGAGTGACATTTGGGGAGAAAATGTGAGATGTTTTAGGAGAGTCCAAGTACATGGACTGAGGAGTTGTTTCATAATCATTCCATCCCATTAACAATCCATTTGAAGTTTATGATCATTAATTTAGAGTAAGAAAAATCACTGTATTTGTGTGTTTTTCTTCAGTCCTCTTGATCATTGTAGGTAGGATCAGAGTTGGATTAAATTAACACCCCACTTGTCAGAATGTATTTGGGAGAGCTGAGGTTTGAGAAGGCCAGTAGGAATAAGAGTGAGGAAAATAAAGAAGAATAAGGAGAAGGAGAAGAAGGAAGAAAACATTAAACTGAAATCATCCATAGTGATAGGATACCAAAATGGAAATAACAGGGATAAGAAACTGAGAAACAGCAGTCCATACCGTAGATATGGGTAGTATACAACTAAGAATGGCAACACATGACTGGTTACTGGAAAACATCAAAGTTTTAAAGTAATTTAACTTATCGGTAGGATTTGGATTGATTTGGATTGTTGTAATTGCAGTTTAGTTTAATTTTATTTTTTAAATGTTTATTTATTTTGAGAGAGAGTGTGGGTTAGAGAGGGACAGAAAAAGAATCTAAAGCAGGCTCCATCTCAGTGCAGAAGCCAATGTGGGGCTTGATCTCATGGCCCTGAGGTCATGGGAAGCCAAAACTGAGAGTTGGACACTACCCAGGAGCTTCATAATTGTACTTTAATTTTAAATACTAGGCTGTTGTTGTTGTTGTTGTTGTTGAACGCATGAGGATCTCACATCATTTATTTTTGTATTACAACAAAATCAAACATCAAAGACCTCTAAGAATGTTAGGAAGCATGCCTAAAGTTTGCCAATTCTAGGACAAAGGGAACACATCAAGATTATTCAAATGTTAGATTAATGAAAATAATTCATAGAAGAAAATGATGTGTGCATGCTATTTTTGCCCCTTTTATTTGTGAATAGATTATTTAAATAGCTGCAGTTGCCAAAATACTAATGTGTTTATTACTTTCTGAGTTTCCTATAGACATTGCACAGGCACACCTGGGACGTATTATAGGTTCAGTCTCAGGTCCCCACAGTAAAACCTACATTGTAATAAAGTGAGTCAGATAATATATCTCTTAAAATTTTTCAGTGAATATAAAAGTTATGTGTAAACTATACTGTAGTTACATTAAGTGTATAATAGCATTATGTCCAAAAAGTCAGAGTACATGCTTGGTTAAAAAATACTTTATTGCTAAAAAATGCTAACCATTATCTGAGTGAAGTTTGCTGCACTGATTGATTCTTTATTTCACTAGCAGCATCTCATAGCGTGGGGTCCTGTTTGATAGTATTTTACTCTTTCAAAATTGGAATCAGTCATCATAAACCCTGCCACTGCTGTCATTTCAAAAAATCTTCATAGCATTTTCACCAGGAGTAGATTTCATCTCAAGAAACTACTTTCCTTGCTCATCCATAAGAAGCAACTCTTCATCCATTAACTCTGGTTCTCTTGCTGATTCCACCACATTTGCTGTGACTTCTTCCACTGAAGTCTTGAACCCCTCAAGGGTATCCATAAGGGTTGGAATCATTGTGTTCCAACTCCTGTTAATGTTGATATTTTTTACCTCTGCCCATGAATCACAGATTTTTGTAATGGCGTCTGAAACAGTGAAGTCTTTCCAGAGGATTTCAACTTACTTTTCCAGCATCCATCAGAGGAAGTCACTATCTATGGTAGCAGAGCTTTAAAAATATGTAATTCTTAAATAATAAGACTTCAAAGTTAAAATTCCTTCTTGATCATGGGCCATAGAGTGGGTTGTGTTAGTAGGAATGAAAACAATATTTTGTTATACATCTCCATCAGAACTTGGATGGCCAGGTGCATTGTCAATGAGCAGTAATCATTTACAAGGAATCTTTTTTCTAAACAATGGGTCTCAACAGTGGGCTTAAAAGATTTAATAAGCCATGTTGTGCTGTCATTCAGACTTTGTTGTTCTATTTCTATAGCAAAGATGGAGGAAATAAAAAGCATAATTCTTAAGGGCCCTAGGATTTCCAGAATGGTCAATGAGCATTGGCTTCAATTTAAAGTCATCAGTGGCATTTGCCCCTAATAAGAGAGCCTGTCCTTTAAAGCTCTGAAGCCAGGGGCACCCGAGTGGCTTACTTGGTTGCTCAGGTCATGATTTCATGGTTTGTGGGTTCCAGCACCATGTTGGGCTCTGTGCTCACAGCTCAGCTTGGAGTATGATTCAGATTCTCTGTCTCTCTCCCTTTTTGCTTCTCCCCTACTTGCACTCTGTCTCTCTTGCTCTCTCTCAATAATAAAGATTAAAAAAATAAAAAGTAAAAAAATATATACAGCTTTGCAGCCAACCATTGACCTCTGTTTTCTAGCTATGAAGTCCTAAGTGCATCTTCTTCCAATAGAACACTGTCTTGTTTACAATGAGAGTTTCTCATTTAGTGTAGCCACCTTTATTAATTACCTTAGCTAGATCTTCTGGATAACTTGCTTCAGCCTCTATATCAGCACTTGCTGTTTCACTTTGCAATTCTATGTTCTGGAAATGCTTCCTTCCTTAAACTTCATGAACCAGCCTCTGCTAACTTCAAACTCTTCTGCAGTTTTCTCACTTCACTTAGACTTCATAACATTGAAGAGAATTAAGACTCTGCTTTGGATTAGGCTACAGTTTAAGAGAATGTTGTGGTTGGTTTGATCTTCTGTCCAGAACACTAAACCCTTCTCCATATCAGCAATTAGGCTGTTTTTCTCTTTCAAACACAACTAGATAACTATCAAATTATCCCATATACCCCCAGTAGTCAACCTGAAGACTGATAGAATAAATGTCATAACTATAGGGAAGAGGAGCCTGTGTCAAAGAATAAGCAGGAGATATAGCTGGCTTTTTCTAACACATAAAAGAAAGCAGAGACTTAGAAAAAATACCAAGATGGAAGAATTTATCCCAAATGAAAGAACAAGATAAGGCCATAGCCAGAGATGTAAGTGAAACCAGTATAAGTCATGCCTAATGGAGAGTTTAAAGCAAGAATCATAAGGATACTAACTGGGCTTGACAAAAGAATAGAAGACATCAGTGAGAGCCTTACACAGAGATAGAAGAGTTAAGAGAGACCCAATCAGAGATGAAGAATGCAATAAATGAGATTGGAGACAGGCTTGATGCAAGGAACAGCAGGCTGGGAGAAGCAGAAGAATGCATTAATAACCTAGAAGACAAAGTAATAGAAAGCAAAGAAGCTGAATAAAAGAAAGAAGAATTATGCAATACAAGAATAGACTTAGAGAACTCAGTAACTCCATCAAACTTAATGACATCTGTATTATAGGAGTCCCAGAAGAAGAAGAAAGAGAAAGGGGGGCAGAAAATTATTTTAAGAAATAAGGGAAGAAAAATTCCCTAATGTGGGGACAGAAACAGACATCCAGATCAAAGACACACAGTGAACCCCCATCAAAATCAAGAAAAGCAGATCCACACCACAACATATTGTAATTAAATTTGCTAACTATAGAAATAAAGAAAAAAGGTATTAAATGCAACAAAAGAGGCCCTTAACTTACACAGGAAAACCCATGAGGCTAACTGCAGATTTTTCAGAAGAAACTTGGCAAGCCAGAAGGAAGTGGCCTGATATAGTCAAAGTACTAAATGGGGGGGGGGGGTGCACCTGGATGGCTCAGTCGGTTAAGCATCCAGCTTTGGCTCAGGTCATGACCTCATGATTTGTGGGTTTGAGCCCTGTGTCAGGCTCTGTGCTGACAGCTAGCTCAGAGCCTGGAGCCTGCTTCGGATTCTGTGTCTCCCTCTCTCTCTGACCCTCCCCTGATTGCTCTGTCTCTTTCTGTGTCTCCCTCTCTCTCTGACCCTCCCCTGATTGCTCTGTCTCTTTCTGTGTCTCAAAAAGAAAAAAAAAAAAACATTAAAACGATTTAAAAAAAACCCAAAGTGCTAAATAGGAAAAAACCTGCAGCCAAGAATACTCTATCAAGCAAGGCTGTCATTCAGAATAGAAGGAGAAATAAAGAGTTTACCAGACAAAGACTAAAGGCTGGTTTTGCTACCACTAAACCAACCTTGCTAGAAATATTAAAGGAGACTCTTTGAGCATAAAGGAGAAACCAAAAGTGACATTACAAAGACAGGAAACATAAAAGCAGTTAAAATGAATATTTCTGTAAAACTCCGTCAAGAAGTACAAACACAAAAAAGGATATAAGCTATAATAACATATACCTAAAATGTGGGGAGAGAGGAGAAAAGAATGGGTTCAAACTTGGATGACCATTAACTTAATATAGACTGCATATTTGCAGAATAGATTATATGAAAAATAATGGTTTTGAATGACACATGTGACCAGATGGACTTAACAGATACATTCAGAATATTTCATCCTGCAACAGCAGAATACACATTCTTTTCAAGTGCACATGAAACATTCTCCAGAATACATCACATATTAGGTCACAAAACAGGTCTGAGCAAATACAAAAAGACTGAATTCATACCATGCACCTTTTCTGACCACAACACAATGAAACTGGAAGTCTACAAGAAAATATTTGGAAAAACCACAAGTACATGAAGGTTAAACATCATGCTATTAAACAATGATTGGGTCAACCAGGAAATTGAAGACAAAAAAATACACGGATACAAATGAAAATGAAAACACAATGGTCCAAAATCTTTGGGATGCAGCAAAAGTAGTCTTAAGAAGGAAGTATGTAGTGATACAGGCCTATAACAAGAAGCAAGAAAAAATACAAAACAACCTAACCTTACATGTAAAGTAGCTATAAAAAGAATAAACAAAGCCTAAAGCCAGCAGGTGGAAGATTACAGCCGATTACTAAAAAAGTGATAAAAGAGATAAATGAAACCAGGAGCTGATTATTTGAAAAAAGCTTAATAAAACCCAAAATCTTTAGCTAGACTTATCAAAAAGGAAAAGAGAAAGGACCCAAATATATAAAATCAAAAATAGGAGAAATAACAGCCAACACCACATAAATAAAAACAAAAGAATATTATGAAATTATATATATTGATATATATGTTCATATAATAATATGAAAATACTATGAAAAATAATATGACAACATATTGGACAACCTGGAAGAAATGGGTATATTCCTAGAAACATATAAATTACCAAAACTGAAACTGGAAGAAATATAAAACTTGAACAGACCTATAGCCAGAAAAGAAATTGAATCAATAATCAAAAAACTCCCAACAAACTAAAGTCCAGCAGATGGTTTCACAGGTGAATTCTACCAAACATTGAAAGAAGAGTTAATATTCTTCTCAAAATGTTTCAAAAATAGAAAAGGAAATAAAACTTCCAAATTTTTCTATGAGGCCAGCATAAGGTGATACCAAAACAGGATAAAGACACCACTGAAACAAATTATAGGCCAATATCCCTGATGAACTAGAT
Source organism: Suricata suricatta (assembly GCF_006229205.1). Classification (NCBI taxonomy): domain Eukaryota; kingdom Metazoa; phylum Chordata; class Mammalia; order Carnivora; family Herpestidae; genus Suricata; species Suricata suricatta. The sequence goes on along the minus strand of NC_043703.1, from coordinate 24,497,099 downwards.
GCAAAAATTCAAAATAAGATGCTAGCAAACTGAATCCAATGCTACATTAAAAAATAATTTACCACAATTAAGTGAAATTTATTCCTGTGTTGCAAGTGTTCAATATTTGCAAATTAATCAACATGATACATCCCATTAGTGAAAGAAAGGACAAGAACCATTTGATCATTTCAATAGATGCAGACAAAACATTTGACAAAGTACAACATCCATTCATGGTAAAAATCCTCAACAAAGTAGGATCAGAGGAGACATACCTTAACATAATAAAGGCCATCTAAGAAAAATTCCACAGCTAATATCATCCTCAATGGGGAAAGACTGAGAGTTTCTCACCTATGGTCAAGAAAAAGGCAGGGATGTCCACCCTCATCAATGTTATGTAACATAATACTGGAAGTCCTAGCCACAGCAATCAGACAAGAAAAAGAAATGAAAGGCATCCAAATCAGCAAAGAAGAAGTAAAACTTTCACTGTTTGCAGATAGCATGATACTATATTTAGAAAAGCTGAAATAATCTACCAAAAATGTATTAGAACTGATAAATGAACTCATTAAAGTCACAGGATACAAAGTCAATGCCTAGATATATGTTGCATTTCTATACACCAATAACAAAGCAGCAGAAAGAGAAATTGAAGAATCAATCCCATTTATAATTGTACCTCAACCAATAAGATACCTAGGAATAAACCTAACCAAAGAGGTGAAAGACCTGTACTCTGAAAACTATAAAACTCTGATGAAAGAAACTGAAGATGACACAATGGAAAGATACTCTGTGCTTATGGACAAGAAGAACAAAAATTGTGAAAATCTTTATAGTACCCGAAGCAATCTAAACATGTAATTCAATCTCTATCAAAACACTACCATAATTTTTCACAGAGCCAAAACAAAGAATGCTTGGGGTACCTGGGTGGCTCAGTCAACTGTCCAAGTCTAACTCAGGTTCTGAACTCACAGTCTGTGAGTTCAAGCCCCATGTCAGACTTTGTGCTGACACCTCAGAGCCTGGAGCCTGCTTTGGATTCTTTGTCTTCCTCTCTCTTTATCTCTCTAAAAAAAATAAGTAAACTTACAAAAAATCCTAACTTTTGTATGGATTCACAAAAGACCCTATGTAGCCAAAGCAGTCTTAAAAAAGAAAACCAAACCTGGATGCATCACAATTCCAGACTTCAAGTTATATTCCTAAGCTGTAGTCATCAAAATAGTCTGGTACTAGCACAAAAGTAGACACATAGATCAATGGAATACAATGGAGACCACAGAAAGGAATCTAAAACTGTATGGTCGATTAATCTTTGACAAAGCAGAAAATAATATCCAATGGTATAAAAGACATTCTCTTAAACAAATGCTGTTGGGAAAACTGAACAGTGGTATAAAAAAATGGAATCTGGACCAATTTCTTTTACCATACACACACACACACACACACACACACACACACACACACACATATGCAAAATGGATTTCAAACCTAAGGGTGAGACTTGAAACCATAAAAGTCTTTGAAGAGAACACAGGTAATAACTTATTTGGGATTGGCTGTAGCAACTTCTTTCTAGATAAGTCTCCTGTGGCAAGGGAAATAAATAAACTATTGGGACTACATCAAAATAAAAATCTTCTTCACAGCAAAGGAAATAATCAACAAAACTAAAAGAAAACCTATGGAATAGGAGAAGATATTTTCAAGTGACATATCTAATAAAGAGTATCCCCAATATATAAAGAACTTATAAAATTCAACACTAAAAAAATGAACCAATTAAAAATGGACAGAAGACATGAATAGACATTTTTTTCCAAAAAGACATACATATGTCAGCAGACATGAAAAGATGCTCAATATCAATTATTATCAGTAAAATGCAAACCAAAACAACAGTGAGATATCACCTCACACCTGCCAGAAGAGCTGAAATCAACAATACAGGAAACAACAGGTATTGGTGAGGATGTGGAGAGAGGGGAATCCTCTTGCACCAGTTTGTGGGAATACAAACTGTTGCAGCCACTGTGTAAAACAGTATGGAGGTTACTCAAAAAGTCAAAACTAGAACTACCTTACAATCCAGCAGTCACACCACTTGGCATTTACTCAAAGAATACAAAAATACTGATTTGAAGCAATACATGCACCCCAATGTTTAGAGCACCATTATCTACGATCGCCAAATTATGGAAACAGCCAAGTGTCCACCAATTGATGAATGGATAAAGAAGTGGAATACATGCACACACTGGAATATTAGTGATAAAGAGAATGAAATCTTGCCATTTACAAGGACATGGATGGAGCTAAAGAGCATTATGTTAGGTGAAAGAACTCAGTCAGAGACAGACAGATACTATGTGATTTTACTCATATGTGGAATTTAAGAGCCAAAAAATGAGTAAGGGGAGGGGGAAGGAGCAATGCAAACCAAAAAATAGATACAACAAACAGGAAAACAACAAATTGATGGTTACCAGAAGGTGGGAGGGGGGTTAAATGGGTGATGGGGATTAAGGAGTGCACTTGTTATGATGAGCACTGGTCGTGTGTGGAAGTGTTGAATCACTATATCGTACACCAGAAACTAATATTACAATGTACGTTAACTAACTGGAATTTAAATAAAAGCATAAAGAAAAAAATGGTGCTGATAGACTTGTATGACAGAGTTGACATAAACCTACAATTTGTAAAAAACATGTTATCTGTGAAGTGCAATAAAATGAGGCATGCTTGTACTTACTAAAATTTTGTGAGTTTATTGTGTTAATATTTATATTTCCAATATTTCAGACTTTTTGTGAGTTTAGAACATTTCAAATATATAATTATTTGTTATGTTTTTAAAACAATCCATTATAAATCCAAACAATTGATTTAAAGATATGGGTTCCATATCAGTATTCAGAGCTTATAAGTAAATAAAAGAAAGTTGATTTTTCTATACATTTCATTTTTCTAAGAACATATTTTTGTGACATTTTTCCATGAAAGAATTTTAGCGAGAAGCAATCCTTCCAGCTTGTGTAAATTTGTAAACTCTCATGTCTGTGCCCCATTTTACTTTATATAATTTGATACTCAAATTAAATATATACAATATCTAGAATTTTTCATGAAAGTTTAAACAGAAAAAAACATTTTTTCAAGTAAAGGGTGGATTCAAGTACGGCTGTAATGGAGTGCATGGAAAACGTGCATTTGAACACCAACGTAGCCCTTTAGGCTTTGATCTGTAGTGAAACTTTTTCCTTTTGTGATTTAATTATAATTGAAGCCTCTGTTTCAGTGATGTGAAGTGTCAAATGGGAAAGAACAATTGTTTTGAAGGTGGATGCAAACGCCCGATAACTTTCAATTATAGAAATAAAAACATCTTACTCCCTAGGAATTTAGCCTGCTGAATTTTAAACACAAACTTTCTCCTGTGGCAGTAGATGACTTTCTACAAATTGGGACCATTTAATAACTTAGTTGGTTATTCCTGGCATCATTATGAAGTAATTGTTAAACTTATCCACCTGCTGCTTCTTCTACTTATTTGTGTGTTTCAGAAACCTTTGTCCTTCTCCTGAGACAAGTCTCTCTCTACTTTGTTCCTTTATTCCCATGGCTCCTAGATCTTAACACTGTCCATTCATCCCTGATTGACAGATCTCAGAGGTTCTGTCAAGGCTGTTGGTCCCTAAGGCCATTAAACTGTCATTCAGCCTCCTGGTATCATGACTAAATCCGAAGAAAAAGTTCTCCATTGCTGTTAGCTTAGCTGGAGAGCATGTTGTCCTTCTATAGCACTTGGGTCTTTTATTCTGTATGTGGCTTTATCATTAATATAATCAAAATGTTTTTAAAAAATAGATTCAGTATAGAGGTTGTTTTAAAATTTTCTTGCCAAAATTTACATGATGGTCAAGGCTAAAATATAACAAACAAATAGCAAGTCTATCAGGGAGATAGGTATCGTTATAAGATTAGTTCATTTACACTAAAATGTCTTTATGACATTGGTCCTTGATGTTCCCTGAGATTATATACTGTGCTTAGGGATAAAATATAATGTATAAATTTTAATGATTTTGTAGATAAGATCTGTAATATGTCAGTATTCATAAATTGATGAATGAGATGACTAGTTACAATACTTTTCCAAATGTATTTTTGACAATAAATATAAGTTGGGTGAGCATCAAAATTATAAAATTCATTGATTAACCTCAGTAAGATATTGGTTATCTCTTTGGTGCCCTCAATAGGTGAACCAAAAATAATAGTATTAGAGATTCAGGTAGGTTTTAGTGTCCAAATTATAATGCTTCCATTTTCTATAAATGCAAAGAAAATGGGTTGATTTTCTTTTGAAGATTAAGTTATCCTTGGTAAAATACCCCATAATTGCTAATATAAGTCATTTCTGATGAATGTTTCTGTAGCATGAGACATAAGCCTACAGGTCTAAATTATTTAATTCAAAGAATAGTAATCAAGTATTTCTATGCAAGGCACTCTTTTAGTACTTGTGTTACATCCAGAAACAGAATGAAGGTCCTGACTTTGGGGAGTTTTTGTTGTTGTTTTGTTTATTTAACTTTAACTGAGCTTTGATCTGATCTCTTTTCTAAAATGGATTCAGGGCATCTGGGTGGCTCGGTTGGGTGTCCGACTTCAGCTCAGGTCATGATCTCACAGTTCATGAGTTGGAGCCCCACATCAGGCTCTGTGCTGACAGTTCAGAGCCCGGAGCCTGCTTGGGATTCTGTATCTCCCTGTCTTTCTGCCCTTCCCCTGCTCACGCTTGCTCTCTTTCTCTCTTTCAGAAATAAACATTAAAAAATTAAAAATAATAAAGATAAAATGGATTCAATCTTTGACACAAACTTTTGATTTACACCCATGCAAACAGCTTTGAAGACAACGAATTAGAACGGGGCCTGTTAGATAGAGGAACATTCAGAGCAGAATATTAGCAGAAGACCCTGAGCTTTCTACCAGTCAATTCAGCAGAAAATCAAGATCATAAATTATATTTCCTGTGTTTTTCTTTATTTTTAAATAATATTCAAATATTCCTAAGCACTGGACAACAAAATTTCAAAAATTTTTTAATTGTTGTAAATATCAGGATGGGTCATATATTTTCAGAATCTTAATATAGATATGGACTCAGTACAAACCCTAAAAATGGACACACAATTTTATAAGTAGGTTGACATATATATATATATATGTCAACACCCTACCCCAATCTCCTTGCTCATTATTAAGACCAGTCTTGAAAATAGAAGTATATATTTAAGACAATTCAATGAATCATACATTGTAGAAATTGTTCTGATACTATGGTCCATTAGATTGTAAGCCTTCTGACAGCAATTATAGGTTTTTATTATTTATCACCTTTACTCCAACAGTTATCACAGTCTTTCATATGGTAGGCCTTGACATTAATTTGATAGATGAATAATCTACTCTTGCTCTCTGTTATTTCCTACCATTCTCAAGCTTTAAGAGCGAGGAATTATAGAATAGAGCAACAATGGAAACTACTTACTGTGTCATAGGTATTGGAAACTGGAATTTTGAAGTGAAAGCATGCCAGTGTCTGTTTCTAAATTTTTTTTAAACCTTTGATTAATTTTTGAGAGACAGTGTGATCAGGGGAGGGTCAGAGAGAGAGGGAGACACAGAATCCCAATTGGGCTCCAGGCTCTGAGCTGTCAGCACAGAGCCTGATGCCAGGCTTGAACCCACGAACCATGAGATCATGACCTGAGCTGAAGTTGGATGCTTAACCAACTGAGCCAGGTGCCCCCGCCAGTGTCTGTTTCTATCATGATTCTCTAAATGTCTGCATTTGTTGTTTGGAGCCCATCTAATGATGAAGATAATCAGGATGAATAAAAATACCACGACTCAACTATATGTTGCTTACAAACATCAACTCAAATTCAACAGCATGAAAATGTACACCATAAAAATATTAACTTAAAAATGGGAAAGCAAGAGGGGCTGTATCATATCTGACAAATTATTTTCAGAGTAAAAAAATCTAGATACAGTGGAATTCTACCCAAATTCAACTGCATCTTTCTCCTGAAAAACAAAAACAAAAAAACGTAGTTTCTGTCACTTTGTCCCCCTCAAGAACATGTATGTTTTCATTATCACAAAACTCCCTGGCCCCAGTGTTTTATATTTAAAGATAATATTTCCTATGAAAGATATAAAGACAGACCCATCTGATTTTCCATGTGTATATTATCACCATAGACTTATTTCTATAAACTTAAAACCATGTGTTTATTTTCCATGCTATATTGACAGTAGTTCAGAATGGTTTCTATATGTCCTTGTGCCACTAATAGTTATTATAGTGTCACAATTGATAAATATTTATTTAATCACTTAATATCTAGATATAATATTGGAGTAAATTGTTCATCATTCTAAAGAAACATTCATTTTTTTGGGTAAAAGAACACGTATTCCTAGAAATCAAATCCATACATAGGCAATCTTTTCTTTTTTTTACTCTTTTGAGGTCATCTGTTTTGTAAAGCTACCCAGTATCTTTTGCATAGTCTCTGCATCTTGATTATTTTCCACACTACAAGTCTTACCTCCTTAAGCAGAATTAGAGAAACTAGGTTCACAGAATCCCTTTCAAGTAGAACACATTCATTTAATTAAAGTTACTCCAATGAAATGCAACCAAGAACTCTTAGATAGAGAAGTAACCAGTACCTAAAAGGAAATCAATCTTTTGGCAACCACTGTGATAGAGTGTCCTGTGGCAATAGTGATCTCTGATACCAGTTACTGAACGCCGTAGAAGCCAACTGATAATGGCGATCAGGTTTTGGAACAGAAATAAATTTGGGGCCTTGCTGCTGCCTTTGTCTGGCTTTTTGACCTTACCAGAGATTCTGGAAGCTGCCCACCATCTTTTAATGAATTTTATTCCTGCTTAAGTAACTCAGAGAGGATTGCATTGTTTGCAGTGCAAAACACTAATCACTCTGATGTTAACAGTACATGTTTGTTCTTAGTTCTTTTCGATGACTACAAACATTTAGAGAAGTCTTCCATTTTTAGCCCATCTGCCACAATAGGAAAGTCAGCCTATCTGAGACCATCTGCTTTTGGGGGTATGTACTTTCTGAAACTCTCACGACTCATAGATTTCCTTTGGGTATATAGTTTGTGTCAAACAACTTTCCATCAACTCAGGCAGAGAAGGGTGAATACAGGTAGTTCACTTTGTTAGAGAAACAGATTCTTTTGTTTTAGACTAAACAAAGATAGATTCCTGCTAAAAGTGTGAAGATGTAATGTTAATACTCTGAGTCAATCTGGAGGTGTGAATAGTGTGAGTGCTCAGGTGAGGTTTGTACCTGTTTCTAATATGTGTAACAAGTGCACACGGAACATCACATTTCTTGCCAGCGGGGAGTCTATAAGCAGCAGTGACAGAAATAGAAAAAATAAAGGCAAATAGAAACAATATTTATCTTTAATAAAAATTAAAATTCCACAGACATACATCTTAGTAACATGATTATTGGGTATATAGTTTATTTCTATAGTGGCTTTTTGTAACTCTTTGCTATTCCAATTTTACAATCAATTCACTTTAGCAGATACTAACTGGAGAAATCCTAAATATTACAAAGTATATAGTGAACTATCTATACTGTGAATATAGAGATGAAAAAGAAAAGTGTGTAGCCTAATAAAATTACAGTAGGGAAACAAAAGGAAAGCATGAGAGAACTAACATTTTATTTTATTTTTTAATGTTTGTTTATTTTGAGAGAGAGAGAATGAATGAGTGGCAGAGAGAGAGGGTGAGAGAGAAACCCAAGCAGGCTCCCTGTTTGGTGTCAGCACAGAGCCTGAGGTGAGGCTCAACCCCACAAACTGTGAGATAATGACCGGAGCCAAAATCAAGAGTCAGATGCTTAACTAACCAAGTCACCCAGGTGACCTGAGAACTAGCATTTTATTATGTCCTGGATGTTACGGACTCTGCAGAAATATTCACCCATGTTAACAAACTTACTGCTCATAGTAGCCTTATAAAGGTTTCAGAAAAGTTCGATTTGTCTATAGTCATAGAAATAGTAGATTGTTATGATTTAATGAAGAAAGAGAGATTCAATTTATGTTTAGTTGATATACAAAACTTAGCCCTTTAATTCTCATAACTTGTTTTTACTCTTTACAAAAATGAAATGTACTATGGAGTATCACATGATTTTAATTGTATTTTAACATTCATGTAATATTAAAATGCTATTATCTTAAGTAGCATGCTAAAATGAGTATGTTATTAATAATAAAAGCAGACATATATTTTAAAATTAATTTATATATGCAAACAGTGATCTATTCAATTACACAGGCACTATTTACTATTCATCTGTATTCGTGGATACTTGGTAGTAACTCCATTGCCTTGAAATCCCATCAATTAGTTAGAAACCACTGCATCACACTCTGAGACAAAATTATTAATTCAAGATATAGCAACTGCGTTGTGTTTATAGCATCCCCTTCAGAAAAGTAGTTAAAATAGTAATAATTTATCTCAATTGGAACAAAGATATTTGTGCTAAGATAAATTTGTGAAATTATGAGTTAAGCCAAGTTTAACTGCAGTACTTCAGAGGAGCTGTATTTTGCTAAATTCATATGAATTTATCTCCGAGAAGACCACATAAAATAATGCACTCTCTGGAATTATAGTACATAACATTTTTCTCCCATGATACACCAAAAAAGACCAAGATTTGATGGAATATATTTTAGAAAACATGTTTACATATTAATATGATATCACTGACCAACTGACTCACCAGACACCAGGCAAATATTTGGGAGATCACTGCCATAATCCAGGGAGAGTTTATAAATTTATTGCTAGAAATGAACAAGAAGCCTAACATGGTGACAGGCTATAAAATATAAGTTAGGGGGCACCTGGGTGGCTTAGTTGGTTGAACGACCGGCTTCAGCTCAGGTCATGGTATCGCAGTTCGTGGGTTTGGGTCCCGTGTCGGGCTCTGTGCTGCCAGCTCAGAGCCTGGAGCCTGCTTCAGATTCTGTGTCTCCTTCTCTCTCTGCCCCTACCTCATTTGTGCTCTGTCTCTCTCTTTCTCTCAATAATAAATAAATGTAAAAAAATAAGTTAGGAGGACAACTGACACTACTTAGAGACAGAAAAATTTATACATATAAAAATAATAATAGCTATCATTTGTTCATAATTTACATGCTTTCCACAACTGTTAGTATTTCCCATGATAGGCTTATTTAATCATCATCCTATAACCCCATATATACAGAATACGTCGAAGAAATGATTTCTGGCTTTAGGAAGTAAAAAAAGCCATGTCCTATATAAATATACAGTCATTTCAAATTCTTAGGTATTAGCTTAAAAAAAAATCCTATTCATCCAATATAATGTAACTATGATTCTATCTGATTTCAAAGACTGTTTAAATCCCTTACAGGTAATTTACTTTAGATACTGAATTAAATCCCTTACAGGTAATTTACTTTAGATACTGAATTACACTTGAGAAAACTTGAAGTAGAGATTACTAAACACAATTTAGTTCTTTTTTAAAATATATTAACTTTTATTATACTAATCAAAAGTAGCATAATTATATAGAAATTTTATCCATCAAAACATGAAATAATTTTGTAGAGTAAATCTATTTTTTAAGAATGCATAATCTAAGCCCAGAAAATTTTCAAATATTAAATAAATAGTGCAGAAAAATAGAAATGGTATAGATTTCTTCTTATGTATATATCAAGTATTCAGATCAAGAAACAGAACATATTCGGCACCCCCATTGAACTTTTGTGCTTCCTTCCAGTCACTCAATTCCCAGAGAAAGTCTCTATTCTTGTAATAGCGTAGAAGAGTTTTGTCAAATATTGTATGCATTTTGTACTCTTCGTTGTCCGAATTCTTTTCCCCAGTATTCTGTTTGCAAGACACATTGTTCTGCATAGTCATAGATCATTTATTGCCTTTCTTACATACAATTCCACTGTATAAATATATCATAATTATTTATTACTGTATTGCTGATGTGGGCATTTGGGGCTATTATGACTAGTGTTACTAAGAAAATTATGATACAGGGGCGCCTGGGTGGCTCAGTTGGTTAAGCGACCGGCTTTGACTTAGGTCATGATCTCACAGTCTGTGAGTTCAAGCCCCACATCAGGCTCTGTGCTGACAGTTCAGAGCCTGGAGCCTGCTTCCGATGCTGTGTGTCCCTCCCTCTCTGCCCCTCCCCTGTTCACACTGTCTGTCTGTCTCTCTCAAAATTAAATAAACATTAAAAAAAGAAATTTATACTACATGTGTTTTGGAAAAAATATGTGTTTATATTGGAGGATGAAAAGCTAAATCACAGAGTATACCCATGTTCCATTTTAGTACCTAAGGCTGGTCATTCTGCAAAATTGAATGGACCAGTTCATATTCTCAGTACCATATACAGGAATTCTGATTGAACCAGACTCACCAGAACTTCTTGTCTTTGGTATTTCTAATCTTGTATTTGATGTGTGATGATAAAATCTTTGGGCTTAATGTCAGTGTTGATAATGGCTAATAATATTATCCAACTTTCAGTGCTTATTGATTATTTATTTAGGTATGACATAGGAAATGTTTTTGTATTCTGTCAAATAACCAATTTTCTATTGGTTGGTTGTTTTTATTTTTTTTTAAGTTTGTTTATTTTGAGTGAGAGTGCATGCACACAGTGTGCAAGAAAGGGGCAGAAAGAGAGGAAGGGAGAGACTCCTAAGCAGGCTCCATGCTGTCAGCATAGAGCCCATGGTCGGGCTTGATCTAACAAGTGTGAGATCATGTCCTGAGCTGAAATCAAGAGTCAGATGCTTAAGTGACAGCCACCCATGCATCTGGGTTGTTTGTTTATAATGATAGGTTTAAATACATGTTATATTAACAACTTAACCCACAAAACAAATTTTATTATAACAGATCTGTAGATATATGTGGAATTTTTGACCAACTCCATATTGTAAAATTATGTTTAGTGTTTGAAAAAATACACTGCATAATGACAATTAATGGGATTTGTCCTTTTTGGGATGGATCTTGGATTGAAAGTATAATGAAAATTAAGGAAAAATAGCAATATATTTAATATTACCAAGACCCTTCTGCTGTCTGAGTTGAAATTGATCTGATGATAATATTCTATTATTGAAAAAATAAACATTTTTTTAAAATTTTCTATTTAAAAAATTTTAAAGTTTATTTTGAGAGAGGCAGAGGCAGTGTGAGTAAGGGAGGGGCAAAAAGAGAAGGAGAGAGTGAGAGATTCCCAAGCAGGCTCTGCACTGTCAGCAAAGAGCCCAGGACAGGGCTTGAACTCATGGAACTGTGAGATATGACGTGAGCCAAAACCAGGAGTCAGACTGTCAACCAACTGAACCACCCAGGCTCCCCTTCCTGGTTTTTATTTTTATTTTAAGTTTATTTATTTTGAGAGAGAGAGAGAGAGAGAGAGAGAGAGAGAGAGCGAGCGAGCATAAGCAGGGAAGAAGCAGAGAGAGAGGGGGAGAGAGAGAATCCCAAGCAGGCTCCACACTATCATCATGGAGCCCAATGGGAGGCTCAAAATTACTAACTGTGAGATCATGATCTGAGCTGAAGTCTCGAGCTGGACACTTAACTGACAGAGACACCCAGGATCCCCAACTCTGGTGGAGTTTTAAAAATAAGTCAATATTCAATTTACTGTTACTTGCAGCATTTATCTTGAATCTCACAGAATATGATAAATATGTATCAGTTTTAAATTAGGCATGATTTTATCATTTGACTTTGATTTTTTAAAAGACTTTATTTTTTAGAGTAGTTTTTAGTTTACAGAAAATGGAAAGGACAAGATTCCTCATATTCTGCTCAGACAGATGAATAACCTCCTGTATTATGAAAATCTCCAACCAGAGTGATGCATTTGTTTCAACTAATGAACCTATATTTACACCTCATTAACACCTACAGACCAGTTTACCTAGCATTCATACATAGGCACTACATCCTATGAGTTTGGACAGACGTACAATGACATGTATCCATCATTATAGTATCATACAGAAAATTTTCACTGCCCTGAAAATTCTCTTCATCCTTTTGTTAATAAAGGTAACAAATATTCCATCTAGACTATTTAAAGGTAATCATTAGTAAACTATCTAATCTGATCTGATATGTAGTTTAAATATAATGCTTATATCTTTTTAATCACCTTAAGTATAATAGGTTCTAGGTGTAATCACCTGCTCATAACAAATAAATAAATAATTTAAAAGTGTGTATGTGTTATACATACAAATGTTAAGAGACATGTACATATATAGTATTTGATATTGTTTTAACAGTACCTTCTAAAAGAAAGATATCACCAAAAATTCTTTACCTTTGAAATATAACAATAGATAGCTATATTATCATTGGGCAGCAGGTATGTACTTATAATAATTTCAAAACATAGTCTAGTTTTGATGAAATCTAAGAAGTTATATAAAAGATACTTGTCAAATATAAACTTGTTTTCCAAATATGTTATTTTTTTCCTGCCTTATGTGTGTGCTTGGATTAAAATTATGGAAGGCAATGGCACATTTTTTTCTGGTGAAAAGAACACACAGACACATATACACATACATACATGCACACACACTTTAACATTTATCAAATGTTGACCTTCTTCTGCTAACATCAACATTTTATAAAGGTTTCTGTAATGCTCATCTTAAGCTAACAAGTGACTTCTATGACTCTTGTTTGCTTATAAAAATATTAAAATTAAACATGAAAGTGAAAAGACTTTCTTGTCTTCTCAAATTTTATCTGATAAAAATGACTCTGAAAGAATATAGCTTAGAGGCATCAATATAAATCAAGTAATCCTAAAAGTATGATTATAATACAACTTTGCAAAGTATTTTGTTATTACATGTTCAGATAAGAAGTTTATTCTCTTCAGTGTTTAAACGAAAATGTTTTTAAAAAATAACTATGGAACTTTAAAAAAAATTAATTCCAGTGTAGTAAACATATAGTGTTTTACATTTCTGGTGTATAATATAGTAGTTCAACAATTCCATATATTACTCAGTGTTCATCAAGATAAGTGTACTTTTAATCCTCTTCACCAATTTTGCCCATCCCCCCATCCACCTAACCATCTGATTGTTCTCTATAGTTAAGAGCCTGTATTTTGGGTTTTTCTCTCCCCCCACCCACCATACTTTGTTCATTTGTTTCTTAGTTTCCACATTTGAGTGAAATCATATGGTATTTGTCTTTCTCTGACTGGCTTATTTCACTTAGCATTATACTCTCTAGCTACATCCATGTTGTAGCAAATTACAAAATTTCATTCTTTTTTATGAAACATTTTTGATGCATTTTAGTTTCCTCTGTAATTTGAGTTTGTGCCAGTTTTCCTCAGGTTAAATTAAGAACATATATAAAAATATAACAAGTACAAAAAAATCCTCCATCTTTAGTCAAGGTTGAAATATGAACTCTATTAGTAAATGACTAAAGTTAGTAATATAAAAATGTAAGATACCATTTTTGTAGTGGTAATGACAGAGACACATATTATTCCAGAAACAATGAAACTAGTATCTGAGTACGAAACCAGAAATAAATGGAACTAATATTTATATCAGGTTTAACAATTGAGGGGGCAGATATTTTTGTGACTACTTTAATAATAATGCTTTTCAGTTTCCCATATGTAGTCAAAGTCTCTAAAAATACCATATAATTTTTTTAAATCGTTAAACCTTATAAATAGTGCAGTATAGTGACATCTGGGTGGCTCAGTTGAGTGAATCCAACTCTTGATTTTGTCTCAGGTCATGATTTCATGGTTTTTGAAATCTAGCCCTGAATTGGGCTCTGCGCTGACAGTATGGAGCCTGCTTGGAATTCTTCCTCTCTCTCAGCCCCTTCCCCCTTCTCAAAATAGATAAATAAATTTTAAAAAATAGTGCAATATAGTGGAATTGCAAATTTTTTTTTCACACTAACATGATGATGTACCTAGAATGTCTCTATGTGTGGATAGGAGAGAAAAATAACTCTGTTCTGTAAAGTTCAAATATTGGATGATACAATTTTTTGATAATCCTTAAAATAGTCTTTAGTATTTGTTAGATAAAATTATATGGTCACTTAGCATCTCTTCTCTCCTACTACTTGTGTAATTTCTTTGGCAAAGCCATTGGAGCACATTAGCTGTCTGTTGTGGCCACCTATCTGTTCAAATTGGAATACTTTAACTGACAGTAATAGGAATTGTTATTAGTAACGATCACATCTAGATAAGTATTATTGGCTATTTGTTAAAATATACAAATTTTAAGTAACATTCTGAACATTTCTTTCGTTTAAGGTGGCATTTAATATACAGAACAAGCCTTTGTGGAAAATAATTTATATATTTTTGCATTATGCTTCACTTGTCAAATCTCTGTTATCACTACCCTGACATATACTTTGCCATGTGATTAATTGGAAAAATATACATCCAGGTATTAGAGGAATATCAGTGCTGTTAAACTTCTAACATATGCAATGAATGCTTTCACTCCTTCACAAAAACTAACAAACAAACAAACACTTGAATTCATTGTCTTCATCAAGAATAGTCCTTTCCCACCATACACTACTACTTCTTTGTGTTCCCTGAGGTCCAAAGTCTTAGTAGTACGTGGAAAAATCATTAGTATCCCAGAAGACCTTCCACACACTCTCTGTCTTAGAAAATATGTTCCGTATTATGTAGTAGCAAAGTCCCACGTTCAAATATTGATTACATCATTTGCTAGTAGTGAGCCATTGGACACGTTACTTAACATCGCCTAGACTCAATTTTCTGTTCTTCAAAACATGTCAGTATTACCTGTCCTGTCATCTTCATTCAAAACTTAACACTTATAATCTGGCTTGCGACATAAAGTGTGTATATGTAGCTAGACTGTTAGTAATTTCCACATTGATCTTAATATGTAGCTTGGTGACTTTCATATTTCATATTAGAAAGTTTCCTCATATCCAACAATTTAGATTTCTATTGATATCTAATAGGTATATTATTTTTCTAGGTCTATATAATTGGATATACCATTTTCCTTTAATATATATTTATATGTATTATTATATGTATTATTGTATGTATGTATGTATATGTATTATTATCATATATTTCCACTAAAGCTTATCTTTTTTATATGCTAAGCATGTGGTCAAATTTTAGAAGCAATGTATTCTCATTATGAGAGCAAAAATAACTCTTCTCTTGATATCCATAGAAGGAGGAAAGAAAATAAAGCCATATGCCTTTAAAAATATTTCAAGGGTTAAAATATAACTAAAAACACTCAATAAAATTGACCATGAGGTTATGACTATTTTAGCCTATTTTCTAGAAATATATTATAGAAATTAAGATATTACCAATATTTGAAGTTCACCAATTCAATAATAATTACTGTCATGAGAAGCATAATGTCCTTAGAAACATTTTAATGTGTTTGATTAATTAGTCTTCATTTACCCTAGAGAATGATTACAATTATAATATTAAACATGTTAGAAAATTGTCTGAAAATGTGTGTATGTGAATTTATTATAAAATTGAAATACCCAAGTGCAATTATTCTATAAAAGTAACATATGAAGCAGTCTCCAAAGAAATGAGGATGTTTCATATAACCAGTCTATATCTGGTATTTAGTATTTAGCCTAAAATTATGCTAATATATAGGAAAATGGGATGAGTGTATTTATATCTATATCTGCATTTATATGTCTGAATCTATATCTACACACACATGATCACATATATATTTATATTTTGCTATCTATGTCTACACACACATGCGCGCACACACACACATACACATCTTGCTTTGAAATTGCCTTTCTTTCCAATTGACTGAATCAAAGTTATTAAGATGACACAAACAATCCAACATATATTCCAAATTGACATATATTGCTAGAAATATGAAAAATTTGACTCAGAAACTGGGCTCTATACAACATTATCACAGGCTTAGTTCTCTTCCTTAACACAAGTGGTCTCTTCCTTTGAGCTCAGTCATTTACCTTCTCATACCAATATAATTTAAGTATAGAGACATTATTTTTGTCTTGTTTTATATAAGTAATGTCTGAACTTTTGTCTATTTTTCTTATCCACAGAAAGATTACATTTTCTAGTAATATCACACAATATTCACATTCAGAAATGAAGAATGAAATTATTTTATAGTTTTCTCTCAGTTTATATAGATTTTATCTTTTGTTATACTTTTTTTCCTTTGAGAAAATCTTCAGAGTGATTATTAATTCTCTTGTAACTATCTAGATGTATATAATTTGGAACAATTCTACATTTTATTTTGTTTAATTTCTTATAGAAATGTGTATTGGTGATATGATTTCTACACATAGTAAAATTCATTCATCACTTGTGATCAGTGATGGTATCCTTTAAATAAGTATGAGATATGTGATTCAGCCATTTCATCAGATTAAAGACAAATTAACATTTTATGGATGACTAAATTCTCAAGTATAATTTCTCTTGATAATTGATTCAAATAACAACTACCTGGAATACAAATATTCATAGGTGTAAACTCTGAATATGATGTAATTACAAAATAAAATAATTTTTCTCCTTGTACTTTTGAAATATCCCATAAAACCACATACATTCAGGACCTTAAGATTGTCTCATTTCAATTTTTTTAATTAAGCTTTATGAGATTTGAAGTTAAGAGCTACATCTGTGTCTGAATAAATAAGCTCTTGCCCTTAAAAATCAATAGTAACTTATTTTCAATAAAAGTATGAACTATGAAAGATGAGCTAGATGCTTTTGTGATTTTGCAGACAAAATTTTTAAAAAATGCTGTCTTGACATTTTGGCTGCATTCAAATATTTGAGGAGTTTTCTATGAAAGAGAAGGTTGACCTTGCTTGTTCTCAGAGAGTGTAGAAGGAAGAATAGGGACTAGAATGTGGAGATAAAAGGAGAAATATTTGTCTTGCACATGCTGATGAATTTCCAATAATTATCATAGGCGGAGACGTTGTTCCCATTATTCCTGAGAGTAAATTAATGATCCCTGCCTTATGTTAGAGTTTGCACCGAAGAGCTTTGCAGAAAATATCTACTCATATGATTATGTTAGTAGCTTCAGGAACAATGAGGTTAAGGATGTCTTGAGTGTAAAAAAGGAGGCTAGCACAAATAGGAACTCTAGGTCTGTGGTGCCTTTTGAACACCCTGATGTTTTTTTCTGGCACTCTGATGATATAGGTTAAGAAAGCTGACTTTGATGGCAGGAATAAATTTGCCAAATTTAACATTCAATCCAGAAAGATTTCCTTATATTTGCTCTCGGTGCTAATGGATATATCTGTGAATATGCTAAAGTGGAAAAGTACAAATGATGCATCGGGGACAAAAACACTAATTGAAACATACCATCATCATCATCATCATCATCATCATCATCATCATGTCAGGCTTGAAATATGTTTCTTCTTTATACCTAATCACACAGGGAAGAATGAAATGAGAACCAATTATATATTTTTTTAAATGGATGTCCCTGATAATTCCATCTCAAATTTAATTTGAAGAATGTCTTAGAAGTCATAGTCAAGATTCTCTGAAGTCAGAAAGGGAACTTTTATTTGGAGATACTTAATGGGGAATTAGATCCTCTTCTAGTTGAGGTGATCATGTCAAATTAAATACTTCATTGTATGAGGGAAGCAAATGGAGTGGTGACTGCAGAAGAGGCACTTAGCCAGCTAGATCAGCTGAAGCCGTATATTAGATGTCACAGCCAACTTGTCTTCAGATCACATATGTCAAAGAGTGTCTCCATGATTAGAGCTGTTGGGCTCACCATTACCCCTGGCAAATTAAATCAAATAGTATCATTATGAACCCATATAACAGTGGCAGAGATAAGAGGAATAGGTTCCACAGGGTCCCATTATAGAAGTATCTTTAAATGAAAATAATTAAGTACTTTCAGTATCATGCTATGTACTGTCTTACTTGACTCTTCACTGATATATTAGTAACTGAGTGCTGGGGTAATTGAGATTATATTTCAATTTTATTTGCAACCATGAAGTAATTCAATTTAAAAGTTTATTTCAAATATATGTTTTCTTTGCATGGGGCTCATTTGTCATCTTGCACTGTGGTTTTGTAAAGGAGAGGTAATAAATATCTTTAGCCTCAAGGATCATTATGCTTGGTTTATTTCTTCCCACCTAAAGGTCCAAAGTGCATATATTTAACTGTGAGATGTAATAGTGCCAATATAATTAAAATTACCTACATAACTGACATTCAAGAGAAACCGATGTTTTCTAAAAAATTGTATGAAAATAAATGGGAGGCTATTACCAGAAAACAGGTGAGTATATGAATTAATATCCTCACATGCACACTATGTATTTATTCACACGTAGTGCTTCATTGTTTTAATGGGAGTTTGCTCAAATGAAAGTCCTCAATAAATGATGATATTGAAGTCAGTGATTATTATCATTATTGTTATTTCATTCCAGTTTTAGGTAATAAATGTAATTTAATACATGTGTACTGAACAGACAGGTGGGGAAATTGAAAAGGGAAATTTTAACTAGGTTTATTAAAAAGAAACAGCTAATTAGTCATAATAAATAGGGCAGAACATAATTCTTTAAATTCTGTTCTTTGTGATTCTTTTTACTCTGTTATACCATTCAAAATCTTTTTTTTAATTTTTATTTTTTTAACTTTTTTTTCTCTTATAGTTTATTGTCAAGTTGGTTTCCATATAACACCCAGTGTTTATCATGACAAGTGCCCTTCTCCATGCCCATCATCCCCCTTCCCCTCTCCCCTACCCTCATCAGCCCTCAGATTGTTTTCAGTATTCAGGAGTCTCTCATGGTTTGCCTCCCTCTTTCTCTCCAACCAATTTTTCCCCTTTCCCCTCCCCCATGATCCTCTGTTAAGTTTTTCCTTTTCTACTTATGAGTGAAAACATATGGTATCTGTCCTTCTCTGCCTGACTGATTTCACTTAGCATGACACCCTCTAGTTCCATCTATGTTGCTACCAATGGCAAGATTTCATTCTTTCTCATTGCCATTTAGGCTGATTTGTGCCACACCAAGTACACTGATGATCAGTCAGTGTTGGCCTGAGAATCAATAATACTAAAGAAAGAACACCATTAAATTGCCAACTAGGTGAAAAGCCACATATAATTCTGCTCTTTGTATTCAAACAACTAAATTTTGGAGAGATAGTGAAGAGAAAATTTGTAACCCGATAATAGCACTAAGGTTCTCAACATCAGCACTCAGGGATCCAGGTTGAGAGTTAGGAGAGAGAGAGAGAGAGAGAGACAGAGAGAGAGAATGAGCAAGAACACACAGAAACTGTCATAGACCAGAGGATATATACAGAGACATGATGATTAATGCAATATCATGTACTATGTTGCATTATTGAAACAAAACAGAGCACTAAATGGAAAATTGGATGAAATCTTGATGAAGTCTGGAATTAGTTAATAACAATATACTAAGACTTGTTTCTTACTTTTGATTAATATATCCTGGTATGTAAGATGTCAGCAGCATGGGAAAATGAGTGAGAGAATGACAAAAGTTTCTATGTTATCTTTGAAACTTTTTTATAAACCTAAAATTATTTAAAAGGTTTTTTAAAATTTTACTTAGGTTAAGAAAAATATTACAAAATGAGTGAAGGATATACATAGACGATTCACAGGAAAAAAAAAACATAAAGAGGGGGAAATTTATGAACAGGCAATATCCTGGTAGAATTCCCATAAAACAAAATTTAAAACTATATAAGTTGTTTATAATTATAATAATAAAATACTTATATCAAAATATATCATCCCCTTCTGCTTGTCATCAGACAAGCCCTGAGTTGGGAACAGTCTATAAAACATCTGAGCAGTACTTTCAAAAAGGATCAAGCAAATGAAATGAAAGTCTAAGTTGAGGAGCTTCCGGAGGTACAGTGCCTAACTGTAATGTGGTGTTCATAGATGAGCTAGCACAACAGTAACAATACATTAAATAAAAACTTAGAGAATATTAATAATGGATAATAATTATAATAATACACCATATATTATATATGATTATACAATACAATAATATAATAATATGTATTATATAATCATATAATAATAATAATCAGGTATCGATATTGGTTCAGTAGTTCTGACAGATTACCATAGTAATATTTGAATTTAACAATAAGGGAATCTGGGTGCAGGGTATATGGGAACCCTATATTACCTTTGCAACTTTTCTGTAAATCTATACTATTCAAAAATAAGTTTACTTGTATTTGTATATACATATTTTGCTGGAAAATACTATAAACATGCATCACATACACACACACACGTACATACATACATACACAGAAACATATTAAACATAATTGCAAAAGAGCTAGAATGAAATAAACTAAATTTTTAGCCTATTTTTGTCTGGGGGATAGAACTATCAATTACTGTTATTATTTTCTAATATTTTCTAAGTGATCCATAGTAGCTACATGTTTTCATTAAACTATTATTAAAAGAATGTTGAATATTACTAAGGACTAAATTAAAACATAAGAGAAAAAAATTCTGTTAGATTTTTATATACCTGAGTGGACATTATCAAATAGATTATTCTAAATGAGTGGTTCAGATGTAGCTAATGTCCTAAATGAGAATAAAGAAGACTCGGGAAGGGGAAACAAGTTTGCACAATAATCTTTATCTGTTAAACCCTTGTAGATTATATTGATGTTTAGGAGATCTATCTTTAGCAATGCAAATTTAGAATGCACTCATATGACAATGTTTTTTAGGTAGCTGGATTTGGGTAGAAGCTGTGAGGAAGAGAGCTGAAATAGAAATAGGGAAAAGAAGAGAAAAAGGAAGAAAGGGAAGAAGGAAGATGGAGAGAGAGAGAGAGAGAGAGAGAGAGAGAGAGAGAGAGAGAGAGAGAGAGAGAGAACAGAGAAAAACACAAGAGAAACACAAGAGAAAAAATCTCAATAGAAAGACTCCTGAGGAAATTTCACCTCCTCCTATCCTATGGAAAGTTGAAAAAAAAAATGTAATGGAGTAGGCTTGTATATATTCCTCTCTTTGTGGTGGTATCTTTTTTTTCTGAATCAAATTCCTCAAACTCTCTGCAGGTACCATCTGAATTAAGTTATCAAAACATTTGCTGCCCTTAAGATGTTCTCATTTCCCTCAGATCATTAACCAGGGTCACTATTCTTGGCCAATATGTGATGATGAAACCAGGGGTATAGTGTCAAAGTGTCTGCTAAGCGTGGTAGGCAAGAGATGACAAGATGCTGGTTAAGAGAGAATTAATTGATGAGGTAGCATTCTCACACAAGTTTAGACTTAACATTCTAGTACAGTATTTCACACTGATTTTAATAACCTATCTAATGGACTTTTAGGTTTTAAACATGATTAATTAAAATAAATGGGTGGAGATATAGTGCTTTGGCAGACTATTGAGGAAAAATTGAGAAAGATCATAAAAATGGAAATGTTAAAATGGACTTACTTTGAGACCAGAGATTCCACAACTTCTTCTCCTTAGGACACAGAAGGCCATCAGTTAGTTCATCAAGGCAATGAGAAAAGTGCTGAGGAAGGTGGCACCTGCTTTTTTGGAAGGCGTAAGATTGGTGTCCTTTGTAGATTATGATTAACTATATGATTAACTGTAAGTGATGCTATCATAGAACTTTGCTCCCTGGTCTCAGTGGGTACAGGATTTCAGAAAGGCAGATATTGCTGGCAGTGCAGAGAGTTAAAATTACTATAACGGGAAAAGAAAGTTCCTTTGACCTTCAGGAGTCTCTGGTAGTTACTAATGGTTCATGGTGTTCCTAGAGGAGGGATAGATTAACAGCTGGATATGGCTGACAAGAGACACTCAATGAAAAAATTTATTAACCTAAGCCAATTTACAACCCTAAAGCTTACCAATTAAAGTGAAGAATGAGACTCTTTAAAAAAAGACCTAGAAAGGATGTGGCAAGTATATACAATAAATATTTCTCCACTTCCTTACTTATGGGACCTATGGTGATTTACCATAATAATTAATTGTTGGGAGAGAAGGAACATCAAAATATTAAGAATTTTCAGCTTTAGGATCTAAGCTGTTACTGATGTCAGGGTACTTGAAATGTAATCACAATCACTGCCCCCTGGATTAAATTGGTGATTTGTAGATGTTAAATAATGAATAGAACCAAGTACATTCCAAAGTGGATCTAGTACATTTATAGACCTAATATCATGCTTCCTATCTTTCAGAGTATAAATAATATACATATACTTAATATCTGAAAAGAAAACCCTCATATTGGTTACCTGGATTTGAGGTTGAGTCAGAGTAGGAGGAAGGGCCAATTGAAATCCCCTGAAATTCCAGGCCTAAGCCAAGACAGTGAATCAATCCAAGGTACTGCTGTATCCTTGGAAGAATTGCAAAGATTAATGCCATCTTCACAAACTTAAAAAGACACGGGAATATAGATACTATTATTCTCTAATTCATTTACCTATTTGATCTTTAGCAGGATAATGTATCATAACAATTGTAGGGTATACTAAATTTAGTCAAGTGGTAGTCATAACACCAGATGTTGTGACTCATGAGATATCTTTTTTTCTTTAGGTCTTTAAAAGTTTTTATTTAAATACAGTTTACATATAATATTAAATTATTTTTGGATGTACAACATAGTAATTCAACTATTATACTTTACAATATGCTCACCATGGTAAATATATTATAATATTATTGACTATATTCCCTAGGCTGTACTTTTTATCCCTGTGACTTATTTTACTGGAAGTTTGTACTTCTTAATCCCCTTCAACTATTTTGCCTTCAACTATTTTGCTCATCTCCTACTTCCTTTCTTTTGCTAACCAGCAGTTTATTCTGTATGCTTCTGTTTTTCTTGTTGTTGATATTGTCATTGTTTTTTGTTTGTTTGTTTCTTGATTGTCAGAGTTGAATAGAGCACCAGGCAGTTGACATTTCAGTCTTATCTGTCAAATCAGGTGTTTTGTTTTGTTCTTTTCCATTTCCAACAATAAGTAGGACCCCCAACAATTGACTTTTAAATGACAAGGTGAGCTTTCCACATACACTGTACTGCTTCCAGACTTTATTAACCATCCTGATTCTGTAACTATATGGTCTACCAAAAACTGGGTCATTTTGTCATTCATAAAAAATTTCACCTAAGTCCACATCATCAATAACACTCACTGGATCTGTCTCATAAGCAGGGGGTTGCAAATAATGTAGATTAACCAGTAATACAGAAGTGTACCTGATGGTAAGAAATAAATGGCATGAAGATTGAGGTACCAATTGAACTTATGAATTTTTAGGTATTCAGTCATATGAGGCAGGACAGGATATGCCCTTTAAGCTAGGCATCATTGTGCATATCGTATTCCCTACCACTAAGAGAACACAGAACTTGGTGAGTCTCTCTTAAATATTAGAGAAAACAACTAGGATACCAGGATATATTGCTTAAAACAATTAATGAGTGACTCAAAATACTAATCATTTTAAGTGGGTCCTAGAGAAAGAGGGCTCTTCAGCAACTCTAGCATATAATTAAAGTTGTCCTGCTATTGAAATAATATGACACAGCTGACAAATGATAGTATAGCACTAGTTTGTTGGGTAATGTCTGAAAAGGTCCAATAGGATTATCACAGCATATAAGGTCATGCTTTCCACAGAAGAGAACTACTGATAATTTGAAAGGAAACTTTTAGTGTTCTGTTCACCCTATAAGAGACCAAGAATTTGCTGATTCTAGGGCATCAGAGGATTTTATAACTGGAACCACCAGTGACACCATGACACAAGTGTTGCTGGATGCAGTAAAGAAAGTGGCCATGTATAATGAGCAGCAATCCAGCATATAACTGAATTTAACTATCAAGATCAGCCAGAGAAGGCTAGGAGGCCATAAGTTACATGGGTAGATAGCTTAGACTCCCATGCCCTGTACTTCTTTTGAACTCCTGCCTCTCCACGTATGTTGACATGTACTTATGATGGCTTTTCTGAAATGAACTGAAAGAAAAGAGGACACTCAGTGAAGGCCTACAATGCAAGTGGCCTAGCAAAATATTTTAAGGTTAACTAAAATCAAGAATGTCTTGAAGGAGACTCATGAAAACAATATCCTCCCAATATCCAGAGTGAATGTACACATTTATATTGTATGGAGGGAGAAGCGGCCAAAACTGTGTATGTTCCCTGGATCTGGGACAGAGAAGATGGTGGTTGAGTTGGTTGGTCAGTGATCTAAAAGGAACTAGATCATAATTTCACATTCAGACTTTTGAGGACAAGGTATGTAGATGAACACATGATTTTTATGTCTCGTGTTAAGGTGCAGCCGAAAACATTTATTGCTGAGGAGACACTAAACAAACAAATAAAAGGATGATTTTCTATATACATGCCAGCCAGAGTCTTTGACCACCCTGGGCTGCTATAATAGGTTCATGAACACAGTGGTCATGGTGATTGAAATTATGCATTTGTCTGAAAGCATAGGGCTCCATTTTCCAAAGCTGCTACAGTGTCTACTGCTGCCAAAAGGCTTTACATTCTAATAGCAGAGACTAACATTTAACTGTAACTGGCATTTAGCCCTTAATATTATAGGTTATAAGAAGACCAGGCAGTCACTTGGTAGCAGATTGATCACATGTAACTCCTTTGACCAGTGAGAAGATAATTTATCATTACTGGAATTCACGCCTTCTCTGAATATGGATTTACCTTCCTTATTTACAGTACTTCTAACAAGATCATCAACTGAACGTTTATAGATGTCAGTATTTCCCAGAATATGATTCCTCACATCATTGAATTAGACAAAGAGACCTATTAAAGGACAGAGAAGTGGTGGAGAAAACAGAATGATAAAATCAAGAACAAATATTTCCACCACATAATCTGTAACTCAGATATTAGCATGTAACAGCATCATGTGCAGTGCTCAAGTATTTCTCCTGCAGCATGAAATATACACATTGAATGCACTTGATGTAATGTGTTAATGGCTCTAGAAAGGATGCAACACATAACAGTCTAAGAACTAAGAGAAGGAAAAAATTGTCTCCTCTTTCTTCTAAAATTTTTATTCCCCAAAACTTGAACTTTGCTAGAGTGTAGGTCTGATTTCCAAGAAGGGGACTTCTGTCACTGAACGTAGGAAGAGGTACACTGAAAATTGAAACTCCTATCATTTGGTGTTTGAACTAAGATGAGAATAAACAAGTTAATATGTGAAGGTTAGACAACCCAGATAACCACAATGAACTACCGTAATTTCTATACAATGGAATTAGAAACAAATGTTTAGAATCCCAGATATTCAATGGGAGAGAGATCATGAATATTAATTTAAGTGAGTCCAGCTGCAGCAATTGGAATTAGCTTCTTTTGCTAAACATCATGTATTCTATTTTCAGAATTAAAAACCGCATAATCTATGGCAGTCTTCATAATGATCTTGACCTAATAAAAAGTTCTGAACAAGCTAAGGGAAAAATGTATGATAACCCCTTCCCACTCCCATATCATCTTTGCATTTTACTCAAGCAATTATTTTTTTTAGAATTCAACTTCATGCACATATTAGCTAAAAGCACCTCACCTAACCTTATCTCATCTGCACTCCCTCTTCTCATCAGCACTACATAAATTTTACACCATGTCCTGGGTGGCTTCCTTGGAAAGGCTTGCAAGACTCAGTCTGATACACTAGTGATACTAATGCACAACCTAGAATTTAGAGGAATTGTTCCCCTGTGGAGAAGTCTTTGACTACTATGGGTATTGGTGGTAAATGCCCCCTCTTCCATCTATCAGATAAATTATTTGAGGCATATTTTACATGGTTCTTCATATGCACAGAATCAAGTTACACTTATCCAAGTGGTAACATAAGTGTGAGTACATCTTTAAACAAAAGTTTTCTCCTTTGAGATTTTGTACTCATCAATATCCACTTTTCTTGGATCATTTTACATGGTAAATGATCTATTTGTAAGTACTTGATTCATGCTTTGTCTTGATGGGTAGACACACACTAAGACTTTTACTCTCAACAAGATTGGTGCTGTGGTTATGTAAGGACTATGCAGCAAGAGAGGACAGAGGCTTTAAGAGTGTAGGCATACACTATAACAACTAAACAGGCAAGTTAAGCAAAAATGAGGGCAATGAAGTTATTAAAGGAATTGGATATTTCTGCAAGGCTGTATAATTGTTGAGAACACTAAAAGGAGGGAACTAGAAAGGTAAAAATTAATAGAAAGCTTCTTCCCTGCATTTGAATTTATTCAAGTATTAGCTATTGATAAGGTCAATTGTAATCATCTAGGCTGTTTGCCATTGAGTTCAAAGGATCTGTATTGCTATGAAAAATGAAAGTTAGCCAGAAAAACAGAATCATTGTGAGGTGAGAGACAGTATCTCTGGTCAGTACTGAATAACAAAGTAGAGTGAGTTAGTTCTTCTATTTTCATTAAATGATATTCAAGCCTGGTGAACATTAGGAAGAAGAGAAGAAAAATAGTTTAAATATAGCCAAAGAAAAAAAAAGGTGAAAGAAGATATCAGCCTCTCCTACAGGACACTATGAAGATTTTGTGAGAAAATAATAGCTAAGTGTTAAGATGATGTAGAAGAGTGATATTCTCAGGAGACACTGGGATGCCATTACGTACTAAACAGGGAAGAGTCTGGGGACATAGGGAATTTGTTGACTATGAACCATAGATTTCAGAGGACAGAGTGGTAGGTTGTCAAGAGTTTGGGAGATGTGAGTGAAACAGAATAGGAAAAGTATAGAATATTGTGGAGATTAGACTATAAGGCAAAAGCTGGGATCTGGGAAAAACAATGATAGAGAACATAAGATCATTGAACGTAAGATCGTTCATTGTTGGTGCAAGGCATTTAGTGGTGGTAAAACTGGAAAGTTCTAGAGCTAGGGAGAGGTAGGAGCTGGAGTGACCTCTTGACCTTTGCCAGGAGAGGTGAAGAGATCTTGGGAACCAGGGCTTTAGAGCCAATGTATGAAACCCCTCTTGAACCCTAAACAATTGCAGTGTAAGAGGTCACTGTTTTCGTGCTTGTGTGCTAGTGAATTGTTGATGTCCATTGGTAGTTCATGGACTCAAAATAGGAATGGATCACAGAAAATAACTACATATAGAAATAACTACATACATACATTTTAGAAAATTTAAAAACTCATTATACTATTTAGTAAAACTCCAATTAATATTTGATAACTGTATAAAATGGCTATCTGAAATTTATAATTTCAAAAACTGATTTCAAAAGTAAAAAAATATCTAAATAGACCAACTTCACAGTGTAAATACAGATATTTGAAAGCCTATTTCTTACCTCTTAAAATGTAACATTCCAGATATCTTCACAAGGAAAATTACTCTAAATATGTGTAGACCTGATATTTATAATAGTAATGAAAATTTTCTAGATCATGGACAAAGAAGAAAATTCTCTAAGGTGTTTTTATAAGAAGAATACAATATGGGAAATACATTTTCTCACTTATGAACATAAAAATTATAAGCAAAACATTAAAAATGTAATCATGCAGCATTTGTGTAGATAATACATCATGAGCGAGTAGAGTTTATCCCAAAAATTTAATATTAGAGGCAGTATATTAAATAATTCAAATCAATAGATTTAATGAAAAAAATTATTAAGTAGATACCTAACATGCATTTAAAAAATACCACATTCTTTCTTAAATTAAAAGGAACTAATTAAAATAGAAATAAATAAATATAAACCTCTAACAAAATAAAATGTGACTATTTCACTCAAAGCTTTCATCATGTTTGATAAAGACTCAGTTAACATTATAGATTTTTATTAATAAAAAATATAGATATAGATGAATCACTGTTTTATACCTGAAACTTATATAACATTGTGTGTCAACTCTATTTCAATTAAAAAGAAGTTTCTATGAGGTACCTGGGTGGCTTGGTCAGTTGAGTGTCCTGTTGATTTTGGGTCAGTCATAATACCAAGGTCATGGGATCGAGCCCCAGCATGGAGTCTGCTTAGGATTCTCTCTTCCTCTGCCCCTCTCCCTTGCTAGCTCGCTCTCTCAAAAAAAGAAAAGTTTCTATTTCTCTATTTATTTAACTTTTAGTTCATTCTGAGGGCATTTTTCTTCATTGTGCATAGGTATAATAACTCCTTTTCGGTCCATGCCTAATATTGTCAACATCTAGATTATCTCTATTGATTATATATCATTGTCTCTGCATGTATTAAATAGTTTTAAACTGTATTCTGAACATTGTGATGTTAAGTATTGTAGACTATGGATTTTGAGAGTGGCAATCTCTTAGTTCCATTCTTTGAGCCTTAGTTTGGCAACATGAATGCTCTTATTGTGAGATTCAGGTTCAGCCAGTGAATTGGCCAAGTTTAAACAGATAAATTGGGGGGTCTCTTTTTCTGAGATTCCCATTTCAGATTTCTGCTGTCGTGGTCAACTCTTGCTCTGTCATCTGACTGTCAAGTCACAATGATGGTGGGGTCTCTACTGGAGCTTTAGCCACCAAGAACCTTGAGGCCTTACACCTCTTGTGCAGGCCAGCACCCCCAAATTTAGGAATCTATCTTTGCCTTCTTCCAGGTGTCAACTCCTTTTGAAGGTGCCATGCCTTTGTGCAGTTTGTTTTATTTCATTTTGCATTAAATTTCTTATCAAGACTATGTGATTATTCTTCTAAAGGAGATTTGTCCATTAGGACTCACTGCATTATATATAATATGCCAACCTCTGACCACGCAAGATGTATTACTTCATTTTCTTGATGAGTTGCCATTGTGTTTTTGCCCTGAATTAGCTCACGTATACTCATCACAGCACCTCAGCAGAAAGATGCAACCCCCTTTTCCTGAAAAACTGGTAATTACAATAAAACCTTCCCTCCTGTTTGGAAATAGTTTTAGAGTTAAATTCATTGCCTGTATGTTTACTGATAACTGTCAGTTTAATTTGTTCACCATTGTCTTCACTGTCATACTATAAACTGTCTTTTCATCGAGGTCAACTATTATACAATAGTAAAAAATCAGTGCATTTATTTTATATTGTTGTGTGACAAGCAGTGTACAAAAAAGCCAGGAAAGTGGTTATAATACAAAAGAGTTAATTAGCTTGGTGTTACCTAATCAGGAGGAGGGAAAAATAAGTCTGCATCTGAAAAGAGGTGGCCTAAATGACTTCAATAAGAACTATAGGAAATCTATATTTATAGCTCACTGGGGAGAAAAAAGTTAATCCCACTCTTGAAGGCATTATAAGAAATACCTTTTGCAGCAATAAAGAGAAAATAGAGAATTAGAAGATATGCAATATAAAGTTAAATTGCTTTCACATTTTGAATTGTCATCAATCTGAATCCATTAAGTATAATAGTGATTTTATGTGATCTTATGCTCAAATCTAACAATCCACAGGTCACCTCTTCTTTGCACCAGAATATTAGGAATATAAAAATTCAAACTGTTCCTACTTTGCCTATAAACAACATAAATTAGGTAAAATATCCATTATTGAGCATTTTACAACTGATTATACAGCAGTTATCTATAAGTAATTAGTGTCGTGTCATCCAGGAAAGAATACTTATTCAGAGTTCATTTCTGTATAATTAGAGAGGTGAAATGTTGGCTACCTCAAGAGATTATCATTTAGGTAAATTAAATTTTGTTAATATAAATATAACATTTGTGATCAACATTGATGTTCCCTTCTTTTTTATAGTGCAAAGATTTATATATAACTTATTAATTTTTTCCTGACTTTAAAACAAACAACTGTTGTCCTCAAGAGTGGAAGCAAGTAAAGAATATTCTCATCAATTGGATATTCATATGCACCAGACAACTTTACTTCGTATCCCAAAGCTATGCAAATAGCTAAGTCTGTTCAAGAATATACCAACAAATCCTTAAACTGGGTAATGCACCAAAAAAGGCATATTAGTCACGGTTGACAGTTTTGAAAGGGAAAAAGAACAGTTAAACTTATTATTTCAAAAGCAGTGCTGCTCTTTCTACTGAAATGGACAGTTTATAGCTCACAATTTGATTAATCTTTCATTGTTATGTTATCCAACTCTTCAAGTTGATAGTTGGGAATGTGTTAACTCTATAACAACAAAAAAATACAACTTCTCCCTTTTGATACAGTAATGCAGTTTTTGGAGAACATTGTCTTTATTATATGTAAAGGTTGAATTTCGAAAAAAGTACACTTTTAAAAAATTATAACACTTGAGATTGACAATAGGATTATTCCTACGTGGTTGGTTATAAAACCGCCACACCCATCTTCATACTTTAGCTTATATATTTTTATATCAAGATATTTGTTTGATAGGTTTTGAAACTTGTTTATAGATAAATGAATAAATGTTTTTTTAAAATTCCACCGATCTTCATACTTTATATATTTTTATATAAAGGTATTTGTATGATAGGTTTTGAAACTTGTTTACAGATATATGAATAAATATATTTTTTTAAAAATCCCACAAGGTCACTAACACAATTTTTTTATTACATTTGGTGTTTTTATTGAAGTATAATTGACAAAATATTATATTAGTTTCAAGTATGCAACATAGTGATTGATATCTGTATACATTGCAGAATGTTCACCACAGTAAGTCTAGTATCATCTTTTATCAATTATTACAATATTTTTGACTCTTGCCCATGGGGTACATTGCATCCCATGACTTTTAACTTTATACCTGGAAGTTTGTACCTGTAGACCATTTTCACACATATCATCCAACCCCAACCTTGCATTAAGCAACCACCAGTCTGTTCTCTGTGTCTGTGAATCTGGGTTTTGTTTTGTTTTGTTTGTTTTGATTTGTAGATTCCACATGTAAGTGAAATTATATTGTATTTGGCTTTCTCTGTCTCATGTTATTTAACTTAACTTGTGAACATCCATGCCTATCCATATTGTCTGAATTGGCACCATTTCATTATTTTTGATGGCCAAGTAGTACTCCGCTGCATATACAACATCTTTAACCATTCATTTATTGATGGGCGTTTAGGTTGTTTCCATATCTTTGCAATGTAAACAATGCTACAATGAACATAGGGTTGCAGATATCATTTTGAATCAGTGTTTGTGTTTTCTTCGATGGATACTCAGCAGAATTGCTGGATCATATGGTAGTCCTATTTTAAATTTTTTAAGAAATGTCCATGCTGGCTGCACGAATTTACATTCCCACAAAGTGTGCACAAAGATTCCCTCCTCTTCAAACCTTTGCCAACGCTTGTTATTTCTTATCTTTTTGATAATAGCCATTCTGGCAGACTGTAAAGTGATATACCATTGTGGTTCTAATTTGGATCTCCCTGATGACTACTGATGTGGAGCACCCCTTCATATGCCGGATAGCCATCTGTGTGTTTTCTTTGGAAAAATGTCTGTTCAGACCCTTTACTTGTTTTTTACTTTTATTTATTTACTTTCCCTTTGCCTATTTTTTTCCTTTTTCTATTTCAAGTTTTTATTTAAATTCCAGTTAATATACAGTGAAATACTAGGTTCAGGTGTAGAATATAGAATTCAGTGATTCATCACTTACATACAACACCAAGTGCTCAACACAAGTGCCCTCCTTAATACCCATCACCCATTTAGCCCATCTCCCTGCCCACCTCCCTTTCAGCAACAGTTTGTTCTCTATTGTCAAACTTCTGATTGCAAGAAAAATTAAGGTTGATATAAGAGATGATTGAGTAACCTATGGATTTTTTGCTTATCAACTAGCTATGAACTGATACACAAACATAGCTATGTTATTTTGTTGATGAAATCATTTGTAAATATTATTGAATTCAAATACAAGCAAATTACATTATTTTCTTTGGTCAGTAACAAACATTTCAAAGTTTAGTAGGCTTAAATATATTCAGATTTATCGAGTTCCTTATAAAGGTATCTCAGTCAAAAGAGTAATAATGAAATTTTAACTTACCACATGTAATTTAATTTTTATCCAAAATCTTTTAATATTGTGTTAGTTCATTTCTATGAATCCCTACATTTCTAGCTGTTTCTGATGAAGACCATTTTCATCAAGTAAAGGACATCAGGTTGTTTCTGTTGCCATCTATGGCAAGCAGTGGGCTGAATCTGATAAAAGTTAGTAGTCCTATTTCTGTGAGCTCCTTGCAGTTTGTTCTCAGTATTGGATACTTATAGTGCTGACATTTCAAAAGCACAGATGGTGCAGAGGAAGTCCTCAGACGTCACCAGAGGGCGGTTTTCAAATCTTTGTCACAGGTTTAGAGAACTACAACTTGAAAGAGAGAAAACTTTTCCACTAAGCTTTCTATTTGAAGTTCAAAAGTAGTTATCTTCCAAAACATGTGAATCACAATAACTCCACCTGAATTAGTATAATGGTAACACCTTATATTTTCTGTATTTAGGGGAAAAATTAGATCTTTCAATCTTTATATAATATTGTAGATATTTTCTATGGGAAAGTTTCTATTTATTGCCATGGAAAATGTATTTGTAACTCTCTATCATGAGCTTTGTACTACAATAATGCTTTTTACTTATGGTATTAATATATCTAGTGTATATTAGTTATTGGAGTATGGATTTGTCCCAGAGATAAGCCTTCAGTTCTTCTGGGTGTTTTTGTTTGTTTGTTTTTTGTTTTTTGTGTTTTTACAGATGACTGTGCCTAGTATTGGGCATATGCCAGTATTGGGCATATCTGTGGTGCAAAATCCATGTTCATTTAATGTTTGAATGAATGGATATTCAATCATGAGATTAAAACTATTATATATTAAAATGGAGGACATCATATCATTTTTATAGGGCACAGATTAAACTAAGAGTAAAACAAAAAAAAATGTAGAAATGAGGACTAATGAAATGTTTCTGTCACCATAATGTGATGAGTCCCTCATATGAAAAAGAAGAAAAAATACAAAATTAGTTTATAATTAAAGAAAAAGCATGTATAGAAACAATAGTAATGTGTTATATATCTTCTTACTACATAGTTTCATATTAAACAGGTATTTCAATTTTTCTTTTAAAAGTTAAAAACATCTTAAATGAATGTCCATTTCCAAATTCAGAGTTTTGTTAAAGGTATAGAAAATAAAGTTAAATCCAATTATTCAGGTTTATGGCAGTATTTTTCCCCATATATTTGAAGACAGGTTTCCATACATCTGTATGATTTATGTATACCTTTGAAAGAAGTATAAGTACTAAATAATATTCTATAAAATAGTAATAAATTACTAAGTAACTTCTAATGACAAAATAATTTCAGGAGAAAAACTTTTAAATTCCTAATATTAACTTTAAAGTAACCCATCACTTATTTTATATATTACTACTGAAATTATAATATACTGTATTTATGGTTAATTATTTACTGATAAGTAATAGTCATATAAATAAAAATATTTTCTTAGCTCCATTTTAATTTTTCCTTTTTATTAATAAAAGATTTTGTGGAAATGACAGATGTATAGCCTCTACAGTTTAAATCATACACTAAAGGATATAAAATAATGTAATCATTATGTGACATTCAACCTCTCAGAAATTATCATATTTGATATTTTGATGAGCTGTACTCTACTAAATGGATGTTTTTACATAATACACTTTTATATATATTTTCATAACTGAGATAATATGAACATTAATCTGTTTATGTGTGTATGTTTATATTTACATATACATAATAATCATTTAAAGAAATAGTATCCAATCATGTTATAGTATTAACTGAGACAATGGTTCATGAAAGTTATAACTTATATTAATGGTCTCCTCTTCATGGATATTTAAGATGTAGTCATATTACTACTTTTATATTAAAAGATTTGGATAGGGGCGCCTGGGTGACTCAGTCGGTTAAGCTTCCGGCTTCAGCTCAGGTCATGATCTCACAGATCATGGGTCTGAGCCCCACATTGGGGCTCTGTGCTGATTGCTAGCTCAGAGCCTGGAGCCTGCTTCGGATTCTGTGTCTCCCTCTCTCTCTCTGACCCTCCCCTGCTCGTGCTGTCTCTGTCTCTCAAAAAAAATGTAAAAAAAAAATTAAAAAATTTAAAAAATATTTAAAAAATAAATAAAATATTTGGATAAATTATTTCTTGCATAAATATTTTTCACATTACAGCCATATTTGTATGGCAAATTTTTAGAAGTAGAATTGTTGGATCAAAGGTAAGGGCTATTTCATATTTAGTAATAATTAAAGTTAACATCCAAAAAGACTGCATAAACAATGCTCATACAACATTAATGAGATTCTACTGACTATTGATTTCCTTTCCAAAAGCAAAATACCTCATTTTACATAAAGTGTTACTTTGACCTTTAGTAAAGTTTTTCTTTTATCATAATTTCTGGGTGTCTTTTGTTATATTTTTGTTGTCTACTTTAAAAATATATTTTCTACTTGTGTATTTTTGTTGTAGGAAAGATATTTTTGTGTTAATTATGTCATGTGTTTTTGTATAGAATTTTCTAATATTTTAAAGATATATTGATTTTTGATCCTGGGATTTCAAAGATAAAATCCTATTTGCAAACAATTGTAATTTTGCCCTTTCTTCTCTTTGTTTCAGTTTCAATGAAGTTTGTGTACTTCATTGATTCACTGTTAAATTGCACTGGGTAGATCTTTGAGAATAATATTAAATACCAAACGTTTCTTTCTCATCTCTTTCGTTCTTATAAAAGTAGTCTAAAACTTTGATTAATCAAATAAAAAAAGTACCACTTCTTTCATTTACTTCTTTTCATAAATTATTCACATAATTGTAATGTTCTTTGCCCCAAAGCAATCAACTTGTCATCTAAATTTCAGAACTCTTGAGTCAGAAATCATTAAAGAAAAATTGGATGCTAGAATATAGTATTGTCAACAGGCTAGCATTTTAAGATAACAACAGATTAGTGTACTAAAAATAGTAGAAACACAAATCTTGCAAGGAAAGGGGATAACATCCTTGTCATTGGATTAACTTCTCATTACATTTGCTATTATTAGTGAATATTGAACATGATAGACTAATTTGTACTTCACTTCCCGACTATACTTTTAAGAGCTATTCCATCTTTCATTAACACGACTTTTATGCTTGTAAATTAGGTCTGTTAAAATGTGCTAATTTCCTATGTTTCAGATAAAATAGAAATGCATACTCAAAATATGTATAAGGAGACAGTGTATGAGGCATGAAAGGCTATTGGAGCCATTTTTATGAACAGTTATCAAGAAAATCTCTAGAAATCTTAGAAACTCTCTCTTGGCTTCGGAAAGGTTCATAAACTCAGATTTAAAAGGAGTACAAGGACAAGCTAAGGAATTATCTTGTGAGATTTACCTCAATCCCAGGTAATGGTCTAGAAAATATAATAAGGTAATTGATCTTTTGGAAGTCAGAACTCATGAATTGAGTGAAAAGTTGTCAGCACATGAACACAGTTGCAAACCAAAGTAATAAATAAATTTTAATGGAGTAATTGTTAAGGTTGACAAGGACAATGTGCCTTGTGTAGTATAACAAAGTTGAAGTCAAATGATACATACTCGTTTGTTGCCTCCTTCTTGCAACAAATACTTTATGAACATCATTCAACATGGCTTACTATGAGTGGAATTATGAAAAAGTTAATGTAATTACTGTAAATACACTATGTGCATAAGTTTTGGGGAATATATTTTCTTTATTCTTTGGATATTTCTAAGTATGTATATTTTCTTATTTTGTCAGCTTTCAGGATTCTAAACCCCTGGTCAATTTATTTTACAATACTTTTAACACAACTTCATTTTACCACATACTTTTATAAAACACAAAGTATTATGCCATTACAAGGCAAATAGATTCTTCCTTCTTCCCTTTTCCTTCCTTCTCCCTCCCTCCCTCCCTTTCTCTCTCTCTCTCTCTCTCTCTCTCTCTCTCTCTCTCTCCCTCTCCCTCTCTCTCTCCCTCCCTCCCTCTCTTTCTCTCTTTCTCTCTTTCGTATATATACAGGACTTCAATCATAATTTGCTACTTCCAGAGAAGTAGGTTGTGTTTCATTCCACCCTTTTAGGTTACATAAAAACAGCTCTTTGTAAAACAATAAAAAAACTAATTATAAATATTATGCAGTATAATTGTCCTAATAATTCCTATTTAAGGAAAAAATGAGAAGATAGTTACACTGAATTACAAGTGAACTTTTTTATTTCCAAATTTTAATGGTTACAATTATCATTTATTTTGATTCATGCTTTCTTTCTAATTATTACTGTGCCATTACTTCATAATTCCCTAAATACTTAGCTGTAAGCTTTTGGGTAAAATTGATCTTAAATTCTCTGGAGAGGAATGCCATCAGTCGTGCACCGCATATTCATTAATTTAACAAAACTTAAAAAAATATTTTCTGTGAGCCAAGTTCTGTTGTTTGGGAATATGGCAGATAGGAACATTAACGACATCCTTGCTGTGGTGGAACTTTTATTGTAGTTGCCAGTCAATAAGCTAACAACAGCAACAGCAACAGCAACAACAAATCATAATGTAATTTTAGGAAGTAACATGACAGGATAAGAAGATGAAGAATGATGGGGGTGAGGCTGTTTTTATGGGAATAGTCCAGAGAGGCTGTGGCATTTGAGCAGACATTCTAACCTTGAATGAGGTAAGAAGCAAGTTGGAGAGCAGTTCATTCCTGGCACGGAGAACAGCAAGAACAAAGTACTGCTTTGCCAATTAATTTGTTATTAACTAAGAAGAGCAAAACATACCTTTAAGTGTTTTTAAAGAGTGAGTGAGGAATGGGGCACCTGGGTGGCTCAGTCAGTTAAGTGGCTGACTTCAGCTCAGATCATGATCTCACAGATTGTGGGTTTGAGCCCTGTGTCAGGCTCTGTGCTGACAGCTCAGAGTCTGGAGCCTGCTTCAGTTTCTGTCTCTCTCTCTCTCTCTCTCTCTCTCTCTCTCTCTCTCTCTCTCTCTGCCCTTCCTTTCCTAGTACTCTGCCTCTCTCTCTTTCTAAAAAATAAACACTAAAAAACATTTAAACCATATGCATACATAAGAAATGAAGGCACACTTTTGTACAAAATTTACTGTTAAATACTACATATTTTATGGGATGCATTTTTTTGATATTTCCCACTAGAAAATAACTACATGTGCCGTAATGTGATATCTATGGTCTATGTGTAATTCTGTGATATCTACAGGTAAATAGACTAACATTTGTTAATATTTTAGGGCATGTCTCCTTTACCTAAACAGACTTTCAAGGGCTGGAAATCATGTTCTATTCTCTGCATAGGAACACAAAACCTGACTTCTATAAAGACTGCTTCCATTTGTTAGTGGTACTGAAAGAATTCTTACTCCCTTATCAAATTTCCAGTGTCCCCGGATTTAACTAAACCAGTGAAATATTCTATGAAAGCTGGGTAATCCTTCCACCGCAGTTTTCTCCACATTTGGGTAGTGTGCTCACTGACCTTCAGTAGTTCCTGTTTTGAGTCTGTGATTTTTCTGGAAATGCAGTTGTGAACCTATGAGAGGGATCAACAAAGGCCTTCCTTGTTTCTTCAGATCTGCGTCATAATAGAGTTTGCATTGTGTCTCTTACTAAGGAAGCCATTTTCCTCTATGGAGTAGAAAGAACAGCCAGGAAACTCTATTCAAATCTTCTGTTTCAGATGTTGTATTTGAGTCAGGGAATCAAATCAAAGCTAACAGGATATTAATGTATTTTCATATTGATATTTGAGTGTCAATTTCCAATTCATATGTAAAATTGTGTCTTTTGGGTGTATTGAATCTGCACAGTGGGATTTGTTTATGTTATTCAGTAAACGTCCAGATGATGAGTTAAGGGAATGTGCAATTTATTATGACTCCTTATCACTGTACCCTAAACTTGAGTAAGTCCTATATTTTCAAAATAGCCCCATTCATATTTCTGTGGGTGTGAAATAAGTGTTAGTATTCTAACCAATCCCATCTACAAATGACAAGCGTATCTCACTGGTAGAATAAATAAAATTTGTAACAAAGCCACAAATACTCTTGGTTAGGATTTTGTTTTAACGAATTCACCATATAAGTATTTTCTCAAGTTATCTAAATATAAACACTGAATTTTATTGGATTTTGAAGTATTTTTCAGAACACATTTAGTCAGGATTTGAAACTTCCATGATTGAATAATATTATTTAAGGTGGTCTCCTGAAATGAAAGAAAAACAAGTTTAATAAACTGATCATATTTTGTGACAACAATAACATAACAATTAAATTATTTCCTAGCATTTCACTTATGCACAAAATGAGGGTTTTAAAGATTGCCATATAGGAGAAATATTTGTAATACTTGTTAAAATTACATATATTTATTATTTGTACAGGCTTTTTTATTTTTAGAAGGGAAACATTTTATCAGAGCACATTTATGATTCTCCATTTATTTTGTGATACAGGTTAATAAATTAACCTTCCTTTCATATCTGGAAGTGGATGTTTAGGCAACTTAAATTTTAGTGTGACATGCCTACTTGCTTTATGTCCTGTTAATGGGGTCTTGTAAATCTGAAAGGCTTTATTTTCTAACGTGGTTTCTAGGATATGCTATTTCCACATGCCGTAATTCTACCCATGTGGACTTACCATGGCAAATCCTTTTAACATTCCCTAACAATGTCTCAAGTAGTGGAGCAGAACAAAAATTTGCTGCTAGGGAAATGCTAACTTTCTGGCATGAGTATATAGGAAGGATTTTCTTTTCTATGACTTTTTCCAACATTTGTAAATATGGTTATCATGGTTCAATTCATTTGAATGATGACCGACTTAAAATCCAGTGAAACATTTTTCTCCTGAAAAACCTCAAGTAAGTTACTCTTTTTCTAATCCGTTGTGCCTATAGAATGCTGGTCTATTAGAATTTTTTTTTTTTTTGGTACCAAAGTAATATATCATGTGATGCCCAAATAGTATTTGTTCAGTACATGTTGATTGTGGATTAAACTCAATATTAGAGTACTAAATGCTATTATAATTGTTATAAGGATTTGGCTTACAGAGGAATTAGGGAAGTACATGAAGAAACACCTTTGTCTCAAGATAAGTATTTCCAACAGCAGTATTTTCTAATGGGACATGAACTGTGTGATAATCCTATAATACAAGTATTACCCTGTAGAGTATAAATCTGTGCTGCTGAAGCAGTGCATTGCCATATACAGTTTGTTCAAATATATATGAGTATTTCTGACATAGCTTATATAATCAATAGCTTGAGTGATTTCAGATCATCATTGCATATTACTTATCCTTTGGCTCTGATATCTTGTATTAATATTATAAATTCAGATTATCTCAGAGATGGGTATCAGCTTACTGGATAACACTGAATAAATTTAAATCAATTTCAAAATGATTAATATTATCTATTTGGATATTGATTACTATTAGGCATTATAAGATATTAAATTATATTTATTGAACTTCAGTAACTCTATTGCTTAAATATTAAGAAAGCAGTCGATGGAACATTAAATCCCTTTATTTTAAATAACCAAAATTAAAACATTTGCATATTCACTCAGTTTCCATCATGATCAAGTGTCAACAAAGATGACATTACAAAGTGCTTTAATTTCTTTAGAATAACATTTTCAATAAAATTCTAAGATTCTTAAAAATATTCATGAGGGATTATGTTTCTAATTGTGTTAAGCTAAGTTGCTTAGGTCAAAGCAAAAATAATATACTGTATTAAATATAAAATAGTGTGCCTGGGTGACTCAGGGTTAAGTGTCTGACTATTGGTTTTGGCTCAGGTCATGATTCATCGTTCTTAAGTTGGAGCCCCACTGACATGCACAGATAGTGAGGAGCCTGATTGGGAATCTCTCTTCCTCTCTCTCTGCTCCTCTCTCTTTCTCTCTCTCTCTCTCTCTCTCTCTCTCTCTCTCTCTCTCTCTCTCAAAATAAATAAACATTTTGGGGTGCCTGAGTGGCTCAGTCAGTTAAGCATCCAGCTTCGGCTCAGGTCATGATCTCGCGGTTTGTGGGTTCAAGCCCCACATCGGGCTCTGTGCTGACGGCTAGCTCAGAGCCTGGAACCTCCTTCAGATTCTGTATCTCCCTCTCTCTTTGACCCTCCCCTGCTCACACTGTTTCTCTCTGTCTCTCAAAAATAAATAAAAAACATAAAATAAATAAATAAACATTTTAAAATATATAAATTAGCAGATATTTGAGATCTTTAGTATTTTGAAAAAGAAAGTAAGAAACACTTGGGTATTTTTTAAAATAAAACCTATAGTAAGGAAAGGGGGGAAAAACCTGTTCATTAAAGATACATTTACTGCCATAGGGCACCTGTCTGGCTCAGTCAGTTAATCGTCTGACTGCTGATTTCTGTTCAGGTTGTGATCTCACGGTTCATGGGTTCAAGCTCTGTGTGAAGCTCTGCATTGACAGTGGAAAACCTGCTTGGGATTCTCTCTCTCCCTCTCCCTTTGTCTTTTTGGTTGTGCTCGCTCACTCTTTCCCCCCTCTCTTAAAATAAATAAACTGTAAAAAAAAAAAAAGAGAGAGAGAGAGAGAGTTACATTTGCCCTCATGGCATTTACCCATACTTCATCATCTATATTTGGTTTCTTGGTTGAAGCAGACCAAAGATACAGATTTCAGCCCAGAACTTGGCACCTTCCCTTACCCTGAGGTAAAGAGCTAACCTTCAGGTAAAAGTGAAAAGGTGTTGAGAAATGCAGGGAGAGTTCCCTCGTTACAAAGTGGAAAAGAAGAGAACAATAAAATTTTAAAAAATCATCTTGGGGAGTTTGTGATACAGACTTGACCTTGTCTTGTATGAGTATGCTTAGCCTAGGTAAGTGAGGGACTCTGCATTTTCAGTTTGGTTTGAGACTTTCTCAAACCTATGGTAGCAGAAAGGATGGAAAAAAGGGAGGGAGGGGACAACTCTCTTTGACTTCAGAAGAGGCTAATTTGCATTTAAAGAAAATGACCAGTAAGCTATGAAATGTTACAAAACATAAAAGGAAATAAGATGTGCTGACCCTGAGTGAGAATCAACAAAAACTATATACCAGCTGTGCATAGTTTACAGGTAATAGATTTATATGATGTGGTGGTTAAAGTAATTCATTCTCAACCTGTTTAAGGAAATGTATTTTTATGAATATTGGTAGTTCTAAAATGCGACATATTTGATTTAAAAAACAACCAAACACACAAATATAAACTTTCGACCTTGTTGGAGTAACAGGTACAAGACTTTCATTTCATTTTTATTTTTATTTATTTAAGCATTTTAATTTACTCTTTTACCATCATGGTAAGGGTACTCTTTAATCCTCATCCCATTTCCCCAATACGTCCCCACTACCTCCCCTCTGTTAGCCATCATTTTGTTTGCTATGGTTAACTCTGTTCCTGGTTTGTCCCTCTCTCTCTTTTTTTCCTTTGCTCATTTGTTTTAGTTCTTATTTTCCTCATATGAGTGGAATCATATGGTATTTATCCTTCTCTCACTTAGCATAATACTCTCTAGCAACATTTGTTTTTGCAAATGGCAAATTTCATTCTTTTTTATGGCTGAATGAAGAAGATACGTATATCTTTATCCATTCATCTATTGAAGGACATTTGAGCTGCTTCAGTCGTTTGGCTCTTGTAAATTATGCTGCAAAAAAGCAGTAAATATAGGGATCCACCTACCATTTTGAACTAGTGTTTTTGCACGTTTTGGGTAAATACCCAGTAATGTGATTACTGGATCATAGGGTAGCTCTGTTTTTAAT
The DNA here is from genome assembly GCF_006229205.1 of Suricata suricatta. Classification (NCBI taxonomy): domain Eukaryota; kingdom Metazoa; phylum Chordata; class Mammalia; order Carnivora; family Herpestidae; genus Suricata; species Suricata suricatta. The sequence continues at coordinate 24,454,916 of NC_043703.1, read as the reverse complement.
TTTTTCTGTTTTCCATGGGGGCTGCACCAGTTTGCATTCATTTCGTTTTTAAATAGGAAGGAAACTGAAGATATACAAGAAAATAGGAGAGCAAATAGCACAGGACTCTGCTCTGTAAGTGATAGAAAACAAGTGAAATGAGCTTTAAAACAACCTCAAGTGTCTCTGTGAAAAGGCTTTCCTGGCAGGGTATAAAAATGAGTAACCCCAGCAAAGCACAGCGACTCTAGAGCTGAACAAGAAATTAGGAATTTTGACAGCTGAGGCAGCTGTGATTTGTAGGAAAAAATTACAAAATGGGGAGATACACCAAGAAAAATTTACAGGTACATTCATGGCATCCCCTTTAGTCTTTTGCTGGGTACCAGTATTCATACTCATATGGTGAAAACCCGAGAAAGGTTGACGAATGTATCAGAGACTACTCAGAGCTGTGAGACCTATGAATTCCCTCTCTCCAAATGTGGAGATAAGATTCAACATACTATTCAGCAGAACCATCTAAAGAATCAGGATACATCCTAGGTTGTAAATTACTCTTGAGGAAAGGCTACAAAATAAAACTTAAAACAAGCCTCAAAATGTTAACTTTAGTTGTAAGTAACAACTTTCCCAAATAATAGTAATGATATTCTTTGAATGTAGAAAACAAAATATGGATATTTAACTCTTTGCAATACAAAATGTCAAATTTCCAGTTAAAAAATATTAGACTTTGGAAGAAACAGATGAAATGACAGGAAAAAAATAAATTCAGGTCCCAAAAAGACAGACGTGATAGATTAGCAGACAATTGTAAAATAGCTACTATAAATAAGATTGACCTTTTAAGGGAAAACATGATTATAAGGAGTAGAGAATTAGAAGCTGAAAAATAGAATCTCTGACATGAAAAATTCACTAGCTCAACATATGAGAATTTTAAGTAATGTAAAAGAAAATAATCAGTGAATTTAAGGCATAATAACAATTATCTGGCAAGATTAAGAAAAATATAGACAAGAAATATACAAAAAATATGATAAATAAAAATACGACAGGGTAGATATGCTCCAGAGAAGAAGAAATAAGATTTAATTATGATAAATAATATATCCAATAAATTTGAAGATTACATGAGATAGAAAAACATTTCAGAAAAATAAAATTCATCAAAACTACCTCAAAGAATTATAAACCTATTCATGTGCTTTAAAATTAAACTATGCTTAATTATATGTTTATACATTATATATACTCATAACTATTTTATAATCTTATTTATATTATATCATAAAATATAAATTATATGTTTGCATTTATAAAGTGTTTATAAATGATTTATAAGTTATAAAGAAGTCATAAACTAAGTTATTAAATCATATATATATGTGTGTATATATATATACACATATATATATATATATATATAACATGAGCACAGGAGGGACAGAGAGAAAGGGAGAGAGAGAATCCCAACCAGGCTCCATGTTCACATCTCAGACCCTAATATGGGCGTGAACACACGAACTCTGAAATAAAGACTTAAAATTTAACTGACTGAGCTGCCCAGGTGCCCCAATATTTAAATATACTTTTTAAAAAACTATTCTCAAAAATCTGATTGTATACACAGAAATTTCAAAAATGAATATAAATGATTAGAATTATGACTTTTACAAAGTCATTAGATATTATACAAAATTTAATTGTCTTTTGATATTCTAGAAACATAATATTTTAGATTGATACAATTTGGAATAATACCAAAACTATGAAATAATCTGTGTAAATTTAAATGTTGTATAAAAGTTGTATGGAAAATTTAAAGTTCCATTAGATGTGCTAAAGAAGATATAATTAATATATTTGGTATAGCATATTTACAGTTTTAATACACTTAACACATAACATTTAAAAAATTATAAAGGAATCAGTTGCTATCAGATTATTTAATCGATTCATTTGGAAACCAACAACCAAAAATATTTTATGGAAATTGGCAAGCATCTTCTAACATATATTTTGAGATACAAGGGTGAGTATCATGAAGATTGAGGAATTTCTTTTGAGATATATAGATATGTTATAATATATAGTATATAAAATTTTATATATAGGCATTATAATAAAGCTTATGATATATTGGCATAGGAATAGAAATATATACACTTGAATTTCAACTATTGTATTGCTTAAGTTTAATAAATTTCAAAACTTTGATTACTTTTGAAAGATTTTTTTTTTTTGGTTTTGTTATTTTCCAACTCCTGGGAAACTGTTGGGCATCTATAGCAGGCCATCTCTACAAACACTGAATATTAAAGGGCCAGTTCAAAGTGAAACCTGATTCTCTAATAGTTGCCAAAACCCAGTTCAGGTTAAAACATGAATCCAGTTTGAAGAAAGCCATGTGTTTTATTTTAGTTGCATATATACAAAGTCATATAAAAGTACAAAGACATTCTTTTAAAGTTGTTCCTTGACCTACATGGATTTATATTTGAAAGATGCTCATCCTTAACAAAGCAAATACAGGAGTGGCAATCCCATTAGTAGAACAGGGTTTATTTCATAGTTGAAGTAAAAAAATAAAAAAGGAAATAATTTTACTAGCTCCTCTCTTTTACCAATTTATTTCAAAATTAACACTCTCTGGGGCACCTGGGTGGGTCAGTCAGTTAACCATCCGACTTCAGCTCAGGTCATGATCTCATAGTTCATGGGTTCAAGCCCGCATCGGGGTTTGGGCAGACAGCTCAGAGCCTGGAGCCTGCTTTGGATTCTGTGTCTCTCTCTCTTTCTCTCCCCCTTCCCCCTCCCCCTTCCCCTCTCATGCTTTGTCTCTGTCTCTCAAAAATAAATAAACATTAATTTTGTTCTTTTTGTAAAATTTTTTAACATTCTCTAAGTCTCTATAGGTTTATAATTCATAATCCCTTCTCAATTAATTCTCAATCAGACCTCTTACTAAATGCAAATCATTAGACAATTCCATGTAAAAGTCTAATCTGAAAATATAGGCAATGCAGATACTGGCAGGAGAGCACACAGTGTTATTTAAGGTTATTCGATTAATTTCCTCTTACCTTTTTTTTTCCGATTTGATATATATTTGAAGGAAAAAAAATAATAGCAAAAATGAAAGTAGACCCAAATGTTAAATAGGCTAGCAGAAATCAGTTATCTAGGACGAAAAGACATGTAGGTTTAACAAGAACAATATAGAAAATTTTTAGTAAATGACAAGAGAAATCTGTTATAATACTAGTGACATTTGAGGTGAGGTTTCAGGTGTTTGGGTTGGGGGAGAGGTAGAAGTGTCAGCAATAATTCTTGTGGTTTGTTACAGTTAAGCCGGCCATGTGTCTTCTCTGTCAGCATTTAGAGAAAAGGAGGAGGTACAGAAAGAGTTCATGTTTGCAGCTCATTCCTGCCTGTTTCTGTAGCTATTCCATTCCATCTGTAAACTAATTTCTTCAGGTAGTTTACAGCCGCATGTGGTTGGAAAATACTTTTTGATGACTCATTTAGCAGGTTGAAAATCGGGGTTGATCCCTGAGCACACCAAGACTTCATGCTGTGTCTAGCTTCTTCTACATGGCGTCCATAAGTCACAATGCCTTTTCTTGCCATTTTTCTCGTTTATTTAAATATCTACAAAATCAGTTCAAACTCAAAGATTATTGTCAGTTGTATAGATGACAAAGTCAGCTTTTTATTATCTGATAATATATACTCTTATGTAAGTAAATATGGCTGGGACATAAGATATTATCACACTACTATTTTACACCAAAAATAATTCTTTTGACATTGTGAAGTAGCTTTTTTAATAGACTGAGTAAAGTAAAAAGCATTTTTATTATGTGAGTGTCATCTTCAAGAAACTATTGTAATTTTTCATTTTTATATACTTTTAGGCTTGTATAGAAGGATATGTTATGACATAAACCTCTGACTGAAATCTAATTCAAGTTTACATTTAGTACTTATCTCAGATACATAGCACTGTAAGGTTTGTGACAACTTTCCTTATTTAAACAAGATTGTCAAATGTCAGCACACCAAGTACAGATGTGAATTTATCTGAAGGAAGTAGGTGCCATCCTCTGCGTCCGTGTGCAGTTTTTTTTCTTCTTCTCCTTTGTTCCTTTCTTTAGATAGCTTTATAGTTTTGTGGGGTGCCTGGGTGGCTCAGCCAGTTAATTATCTGGCTCTTGATCTCGGCTCAGGTCATGATTTCACAGTTCATGGGTTCAGGCCCTGCATGGGGGTCTGTTCTGACAGTCTAGAGCCTGCTTGGGATTCTCTCTCTTCCTCTCTCTCTGCCCCTTCTCCACTGTCTCTCTATCTCAAATTTAGTAATTAAATGTTAGGTAGCTTCCTACTTTTGCAATTATTAGTCACAGAATTGAGGGAAGTACATACACTCAGAGAGCTGGGCTCAAAGCTTTGTATGTAGTTGAACATGATACTTCTCCATTTTCTAATTTTTTAACCTTGTTCTGGTATCTAACATATATACAGGAAATTACACATATAATCAATTAATGTTCAGTTCACTGACTTTACACAAACTGAACAGCCCCATGTACCCAGCACCCAGATCAACAAACAGAAGACTGCTGGTATCATTGTGGCCTCCACTGCTCCTTTTCAGCCTCTAACTACTCCTTCAGGCTATAAACTAACTTGTAACATCATGGAACAGTCTTGGCTGTTTTTATATTTTGTATAAAAGAAATCATATTATTAATCATTTGTATCTGGCTTCTTTATTTTTTAAAGATTTTTAAAAAAATTGTTTATTTATTTTGAGAGAGAGAGTGAGAAAGAGCAAGTGGGAGTGGGGGAGGGGCAGAGAGCGAATCCGGAGCAGGCACAGAGCCTTCAGTAAGGAGCCCGACCTCATGCTCAGCTCAAAGCACAGCCCAGGGCTCGACCTCACAAACCATGAGATTATGACCTGAGCGGAAATCAAGAGATAGGCACTTACCTGACTGAGCCACCCATGTGCCCCATGTATCTGGCTTTTTTTCAACTCAACATTATGTTTAGGAGCTTTATCCATATTGGTGTCTGTAGATTAATCTGTTCATTGACATATAGTGTGAATGATATCTGATGTGAATATGTCACAGTTTGTTTATCCATTTTAATGTTGAGGGTATTTGTGTGTTTTCCAGTTTTTGACTTTCTATTAGCATTGCTATGAGCAGTTTTGTACACACTTCCGTTAAATATTTAAATACTCTTCTGTAGGCTGTCTGTTATGGACAGGAGTTATTGGATTAAAGAGAACATATATAACCGTTGTTAGTATTTACTACCAAACAGTCTCCCAAGGTGACTGTACAATGTAGAGGTAAGTCTCAATACTGACAAACACTAGACATTTCATTTTTGACTTCCTCTTCTGGCCCTTCAGTGTTTCCTCAACTTCTCCTTTGGTATTTTTTCCTTCTCATTCTACACATGGTCAAATTGATGCAGATTGAACATATAAATTCTAAGCCTGAATATATATTTGGAGCCCAGATCATTCTTAAAAACCTAGAATTTATACTCACATGCCTCCTGATTCATTCTACTTTTGTGAAATTTCTCAGTATTATAATAAAACCTATCTCCGTCTATCGACAGGATCATATGGTTTTTTTCCCTTCTTTTGTTAATGTGATGGATCACATTGATGGATTTGCGAATATTGAACCAGCCCTGTAAACCAGGAATGAATCTCACTTGATCATGATGGATAATTCTTTTTATATGCTGTTGAATTCAATTTGCTAGTATCATGTTGAGTATTTTTGCATTTGTATTCATTAAGGATATTGGTCTTTAGTTCTCTTTTTTGGCTGGGTCTCTGTCTGGTTGGGGTATCAAGGTGATGCTGGTTTCATAGAATGAGTTTGGAAGTTTTTCTTTAAAGCATTTGACAAAATACAGCACCCTTTCTTAATAAAAACCCTTGAGAAAGTCGGAATAGAAGGAACTTACCTAAACATTATAAAAGCAGTTTATGAAAAGCTCACAGCCAATATTATCCTCAATGGGGAAAAACTGAGATTAGGAAGACGCCAGGGGTGTGCACTCTCACCACTGCTGTTTAACATAGTGCTGGAAGTCCTTGCATCAGCAATCAGACAACAAAAGGAAATAAAAGACATCAGAATTGGCAAATAAGAAGTCA